>NC_066369.1:30127500-30167500 GCF_013377495.2 Cygnus atratus
AGGGAAAAAAACACACAGGCTACTACAGTAGTGTTGGGGGTTAGCCTTAAAGCATGTGCCATCACACCTCTGCTGCCAGGCTGCTTCCCTTGGATCCTCCCAGAGCACTCACGGCTTGAGAACAAGTAAGAAGAAAGAAAAGCCTTCCTTCACCCCAGGTCTTTGCTCAGGCCAGACAGAGGGCCTCTCAGAAGGTCTTCATTTGCTGAAGACACTTTGCCTGGGGAGCCTGGTCCTGCGGCTGGAATGATGTGATAGTGGAGGCTGGCACAGCTGAAGAATCTCACTCAAGTCAACAATGCTCTGCACGAATACAAGACTCTGCTCACCTGGATCTGATTGCTGGATTAATTAGGCAGAAGGCAAAAAACAGTGCTGGTCTTCAGGAGAGCTGCTCTGGATTCCTTTGTGCTTCCAGCTTTTACTGTAGTAAAATCTTCCTTGGAGTGCCCAAATCAGACCACAGAAAATCTGGGGGATATCAGTATGAAACGTACCTCCTCCTTCCCCTCCTAGAGTTGAAAGAAAAATATTTAAGCTGCTGAAATAAAAATATGAGTGGTCATTAAAACTTGTGGAGTATGTATTTATTCCCCATAAAAAGTGTGTGTTAGAATTGGACATTGCAATGCTGCTCCATAAAGGAAATTGCTTCTTCTCTTGGCACTCGGTGATTTTCTTTGTGGAACTTTTCCATCAGAGCTTCAATGGGCAGTATTTCAGATTCAGATTCCTTTCCGTCTCCCTCCAAGAAACTGAATGTTGACTGGGACTCATGCCCTGGTAGAAATTTGGAGCACTTCATGATGGGATAAAGAGCTTCAGGCATCACCTGAGGGCTTTTAGGAGCAGCATCACTGGAAACCTCAAGGAAGATCTGATAAATTAGTCTCCCAGATATCCAGTCCCATTTTTTTCCACACTATTCTGCCTGTTCTTTGAACAGTCCTGCTTTGACCAGGCTCCATGACTCCAGATGGAGCCCACCTGGTCATCTTCTCTATTCAGAATTTGAATAGGCAAAGCCAAAAGACTCAACCTCAAAACTACAAAGGCATCAGATTATTCAAATTGCAGCATATAATATTTTGGTGCCTTGCTCTGTGACTGAATGTGCAGCCTTGCAATAAGTCCTGTAGCCACCCCCACGGTGCAATGGGGGTGCTCAGTGCCTCAGGTGGGTTACAGCCCCTATCTCCATGCAGAAGTCAGTCCAGTAACATTGCGGGGAACCCAGAAATGCCTTCAGGTTTTAGGTATTCTAGGCACCAAAATTAGGCAACAAAGGAAAGAAGCTTGGATCATAATTTTGGGTGTTAAAAAACTCTTGAAGGATTCTCCCTGGACCTTGAATAATCCCATAGAACCTCATTAACCCCTGAAAATACTCAACTTCTTCCTTTTCCCTCAGCCACATTGGCAACACATGCCCAGGTACAAGGAAAGAAAGAGGGTCCTTTGATAAGCCAAACACTGTTTTTCCCTCCTGCCTCTCCAGTTCTGGTAGCCTAAGGGACCTGTGCTCCTTTGACTTGTGTTTCCCTGTCCGCTGCCTACCTCCTCAGTAGCTACGTCTCTGTCTGATGCTGACCACATCAGGGCCATTTATCTCGATAAGACGACTAATTTCCCTTGTCTGGTAGATCGGAAGTGCCAGTTGGGATCTCTGTGACACCTATGTAAATCCAGATTAAGCAGATTTTTAAAAGTAGAAGGAGCACTTGGCCTGAAATCTTTAGGGGTTTCAGGTTTGTTGCCTAAATCAGTGTGTGGCGGATTTACTTTTCAATATGTAGGCTCTGATTTTGTGGGTTTGTATATGGTTTGAGCAAACGCTGCTTTTGCTAGTATTTACCAGTACAAAAGGGATATGTCTCTGGATGACTTATTCACATTGAAAGATGGAAACTGGAAAGAAGAAAAATACAGGAATTGTTCTGGTGTTTTTTGTTGTTTTCTCATTTTAACTCAGCACAGTGAACTCCAGCAACTGAAACGGGGCTGAGGGCAATGACAGCCTTCGTCACATCCTTTCATACCCCGATGCAAGAAAATGTCAGTGACTCCTGCAAAACATGCAAAAAAAAAACCAAACCCAAACAAACAAACAAACAAAAAAACAAAACCAAAAACCACTGAATATGTTTTGGCTAGAGTTCAGCAGCTACAGGTTGTTTACCAAGTCTTGAACAAGTCTTAGCAATCATTTCATTTGTCAAAATGCTCTATGTCCATTTTATAAGTCAGTCTTTAGAGTTGTCTGATGAGGTAAGGAAATAAATGTCATTCACCTTTTGGAAACAGAATAAGTGAAGTATTAACTGACTCAGAAAAAGTAGTGGCAATGGAGGTCAGGTCTGGATTCACAGGCTTCAACCTCAAATTCAGCCACTCTGAAATTTGGATTTGATGTGTGTCAATATAAAATAACACTAAAATGGATCATCTCAAATTATGGTCATTACAGTTATGTCTTTAAACGGCATGCTTGTTATTTCTGTATACTCTGCTTTCCCCTGGAGTAGAAAGATACAATTAAAACATTACCGTCCTGCCAAAAACAAAAATAAAAATAAAAATAATCTAATTCTAAATATTAGGAAACAAAGCTTAGCAGTGTAGAAACAATATTTAGCACTTTGTTATTATAGTAATCTGTGATATTTCTGTCTTGCTATCTGTTGCTAGTAAACAGATACACAAATGTTAATCAGGACAATGATGAATGCTGGTGCTAGGCCAGTGGTGATGCTGCACAAACTAAGAAGCATCTTACGTTTCTTTTGCAGTGTCAATGCATATGCTTTTATCACTCATATCTATGTTTTAGGCCAACCAGGACTGCCAACCCCTCAGGTCTGTTTGAATCCACACTTTCTTACAATGCTGGAGTTCTGATTTTTGATTTAATATGGCTCTGACCAAACTATTTTGAAGAGGCAGCCAAAACCCTAAAATAAATAAGCTTTCACACTGATGGATCTTATTTGTGATGGATCTCAGATTGTGATGGATCTCAGTTGTGGTGTATCCTACAATACCTTGAGTCCATAGTTTCCACCTTTTCTGCTAACACACTTTCCACTCATGACTTATGTTCCAGGTCTTTTTTTAACTCTTCCTTCTAGTTTTGTCCTGCTAGCCATTGCACCCTGCCAGCATGCAGCTAGCTGGCCAGGTAACCACGTCCAGGTTGTGGCTGAACTCTGAAGTCAGTACAGCAAGGAGCATGATGGTAGGAGAAGACTGCCAGGCCTGCACTCGTCTAAGAGCCTGTTAAGGAAGGTGACAGAGGTGGGGTGCACAGCGGTGGATGTCCAGGTTGAGGAATGCACTGGAATTATGAAAACGCCTTCCTGCAAGGCAGATGAAGGAATTTGGGTCTGACGTATTCCCTTCCACCTGTACTTGCTGGGAGACGTTGCACAAATGCAACCAAAACAAAGAGGATCCAAGTTCTAGGCAGAAGGCAGTGAGATACAAGACAGACCACCAGTTTTGAACAGGCCCCAGATTAAGCTGTAATTAAAACACAATGAGAACATACTTCTAGGCTTCTTCCTGAAGACTGGGCTGATGGACAGCCTGGAAATCAAAAGTCACCAGAGCTGAGTAAGCAGCAGGGCCTTCTTGCTCCTCACAGTGTGTGTGAATACAGACAGGAGGGATTTCCAGGTGACGACTGGCAGCACCATCTCCTCTGCTTTTGAGGACAGCTGGCATATAAAGAAGACTTTGTTTCAGCTGAGGGCTGTTAGCTGGGGCCCCTTTACTGAGCTTCTTGCTGCTACAGCTGGCACTTGCACTCAGTCAGGCCTCAGCCAGGCTGGAGGGGCTGGCTCGCAGGACACCACCGCAGGCCGGTGGCCCAGCCATGACCACATGGATGTCCTCCCCCAGCCCCTCTGCCTGCTAAAAAGCTGGTGCAGCTAAAGCAGAGCACCTTAGGTGCTGGGTGGAACAAATAGGGCATAGATTCCCGACAGAAGATGGAAAGAGAAATGATGATGATGTAGAGGCGAGTCCCTCCTGTGGTACTCCTAGAGCTGGATTCACTCACAGGAACGTGATCGGCTGATCTATGAGAGAGAAAGTCTATGAAAAGCCTTGGTCAGACTCTTGGTAGCACCTTAATATGGACTCTTCTGGATTTTCCAGAGCAAGGAGAGAAAACAATGTCATTTTCTTGGTATCAGCTCCTGATACAAGGGTCTGAACAGTGTGTGTGTGTGGCTGGGTATGGGTGAGAAATCTGACAGTCTAAGTATGATGTAATTTAGGTATTTTGGCATAGCAAAATGGAACAGAATTACTTTTCCTATTATCTTCCAAAAGTTATTGAAAATGATATGAAATATATTCTGTAGAAAAAAAAAATCAAGTTTTTTTTTTTTTAAATGCAATTTCTTTGGCAGTTTGTTCATTCGTTATTCATTCACCCCCTTTCACGTTGTGAAGGCTTTCTATTATGAAACATTCTGTGAAAAAAAAAATGAACAAAAAAAGTATACTACTTCTTTAAAATATATTGCAAGAATCCTCATTTCCAGATTTTTATAGCAGCACTAGCTGGTATTCTTGCATGCAGTTTTGTAATTTATTCTGAACATTCCACTTAAACCTTTTTTCAATAGCATGATTTTATTAGAGTCAGCTCACTGGACTTTCCCAAAAAGGTATTTAAGATCAAATAAAACCAGTGCTTGGAAAAATATCATTACAATATGAAAGCAGTTACAAAAACATTAGTACTGCAAAGTTTTATTTCAAATGGCTGAGCCTGCTGTACCCCAGGTTATTGCACTTCTACTTCCTCAGACACACTCACTGGAAAAATGGGAAAAACTGTCATCTTAGCAGTTTTTACCTGTTTCTCAAAAAAACCTACCCAATTTATAGGCAGGCAGCAATTTTTTTCAGCACCACCATTAATAAGAACAGCAGACTGTCCTTTGTTCCTGCATCCGTGGTCTCAGCAGAGGATTGCTCCCCTCACGCCCTGACAAGTGACCGGATCCAGGGCGTTCAGCAATTCCCTGGAGTGAATGGATTTGGGCAAAACAGGGGACCCAGCGGTGTGGAAGCAAAGCTTGGCAAGTAGGGCAAATCTGCAGCTGATACAAACAAAAAAGGTTCATTTTAGAAAAAAGTGCAGGGTGACTTTAGCTGTACTTTATGCAAAATATCCTCTGGGCGTTATCCTGACGGGCTTCATGGCAACGCCAGGCGGCGAGAGGGTCCCGTGCCCCACATGTGGCAGACGGAGCTTGTAGCACCATCCCCTGGATCAGCCAGTGACCACCAGCATTGCTCCCCATGGGCGTTACAGTGAAGACCAGCCCTGCAGTGCCCAAGGCAGCGTCTGCCTTCTCTCCAGCACCAGAAGGATGAAGCCATGAGTGAGCTGGCTAAGAGCCTGCCCTTCCCTTGTGTCCCATAGAACCAAGCCCGATGCCTCCACGGCTGACTCAGCCCCTGCCTAGGCAAAGCCATGAGCTGGAAAATGCCACCAGACTTGTGTCTTCACTCATCTTCTCAGCCAGGTGGCTGGGGCAAATACTTTCCTATCTTCGGAGATAATTGACAGCTAGCACTGGTGGACGTGGAGTTCAAGCTGATGCTTGTTTGGTATTTTTGAATTTCATAGAAGGCATTTTAGAAGAAGTCTTTTGGGGGTGTCCGTGCTTGTAACCTCCCTTTAAAAATTGATGGTGGCCAAGAGAAAAAAAAAATCTTTAAACTATAATGAATTGAAATCTAATCTAGTGTATAAAAGAACATGGAGAACTAAAATAAAGGCAATCTTAATTGCTGCATCATTAAATTATGTGACACGGTCTTTTATTTTCAGTTCTTTGTATTTGAATGCTGGTATTTATTTTATGTGACACCTCTAAGGAGAAAACAGTCAGTCGAATAGTATTCCTTGGAAGCAAGTTGTGTTCCCTTTTTCCCAAGCCCTTCCTAGGCCATTTTGTTACAAGCAGTATGTGTAGCAAAGCAGCATCAACAGACTTAAGTTTGAGGATTAGGCGTTGTATGTGGACTTTTAAATCCTCTTTTAAAATCACAAGTTACTGTTCATATTACTTTTCTAAGTAGAAATATGCTTAAAAAGTAAAGTCTTTATTGCTTCTTAAAAGGCGTAGTGCTCTGTGATAAATTCTCATATTTTGACTGTTAATATGTTTGAATGAAAATTATTTATACATTTTGGTGAGGTTGAATGGTTTTCATTTGATTGCTGCCTCTGGAAATGAAAGCAGAGTAGCAGGAAATTTACATGTCATGCTGTGATGTATATCCAGATTATGAGATGATTGTGCAGCAGATGAACACCAAGTAAAATCATTTGCATCAAACTGTGACAACTGCAATTCCTGACAAGGCCTCTTAGTTTTTTGGGCTATTATCATTGTACAAGAATATAATCTATTGACAGCAGGGCTGTTTAATACATTTAAAGGCAGACAGTGGAAGAAATCTTAACTGTTTTCATTCACCACTGCACAAGGGTGCAGATCAAAAGTGAATTATATTTAAAAATATGCATGTATGATGATAAGATGCATGACATTCATCAACCTGTTTAGTCATGGTTAAACTGCGATGGTGAAGATCCAATATTACTGCCATATGTGGTCTGAAATAGAGACGTGAGACTGAAAATTATATTATTGCCCAGCAGAAGTGAATAAACAGGGGAAGACATTCTTTCTTAATCTTTCTTAACCTTTCTTCTTGGATTGAATTCTGCCCTTTTGTACTTTTTAGAAGTATTTTGTCTTAACTTCAGCAAAGCAGGTTTAAGCATTTAAATCAGCTGGCATTTTATTCCTTTCTGTGTGGCAAAAAAGCATCCCTGTTTTTTTTCCATAATAATAAAAAAGAGTTGCCTTTGCAGGACTTCAGATATCAACTGTGTTTGGATCAGGATCCACATAAATGTTAATGCATTATGTTTCCTATATCAGGTATGATCTTTATTGTGCTAAATTAATTAAGCTATTAAAAGAGCAAATTAAGGGACAAGCTGTCTAGTTTTAGAAAAATATTTTGATGCTCTTTTACAAAATGCAGCAATCCCCTCCATGGCTCAGGGCCAGCATTTCCTGATCTTTTTTGGTGCATTTAAATGTGCAAAATACTGTTCAGCGTGTTCATCACAGCACCGCCGGTACTGGTGCATAGCCTCCACGCAGAAACCTGCCACTAGGTGCCTTCAGGGCTGTGTTGGTGGCTGTAGCACCACAGCTGGCCAAGGGGACATCGATGGGGGCCCTGCAAGGAAGTAAATTTTTAAAGGATTGATTAAGAGTTCTTAATCCTCCTAGGGAGAATAGGAGGGTAGGGCCGGAACTTGAAGTCTGTGAGATGTCTCTGCTAAGCTGCGCGTGTGGACGGTGGATCTGCTGGAAGCCATCAGTATCCTTGTCAAAAAAAAAAAAAAAAAACACAACAGAACTGATATAGGGAGGTGCAGCTCAGCCACAACACAGGCCATCCTATGTGAGCAGGAGCAGATTTATTGTACATGTACAAGCTGGGTGCTTTCAGATGAGCTCACTGAGAATCAGAAGCAGAAAAGCTTAAGCACTATTGGTGCAGGTCTGCAGGCTGCATGGTTGCCCCTGTTCTGGACCTGACCAAAGAACAAAAGCAGCCTAGGTGCTCAATGATTCAGCCTTGGTTGTCTTGGTACTACACTGTGCCCAGGCATGTGCTACCTAGCTCAAGGGAGGTTTCACTCCAGGATCTGCAGAAGCCCATATTTTTCTGTGGGGCTCCCACAGGCAGCACTCGCCAAAGGTCACCCCTTGGAAAGGCTGTGTGCACTGGAGTGTGGAGAGCCTCAGGCAAACATGGGGTGTGTTCATTTTACCGTAAAGGGAAGAATTTCATCATATTTGTATTTTGAAAAGTGCTTTCTTGAATTTTGTCTGCATTCAGCAAGGCTAGCATTTTTTACCCCTAAAGTAAAGCATGGCTGTCATGTATGCATATCCACAGATGCTGGAGGTATTTTGTAAAAAAAAAAAAAGGAAATTTGAGATTATCTGAGATCCTCAATACAATTGTAAAGGTTGGCACCACAGTACTACGTACATAGTAATGGTAGGAGATTTCCAGGTGCAATGGCTGGATTTACCAAAATTTTCACTTGCGCATTTATGTTAGAAAATAAGCAAAGACTAGGGCTAAGAAATCCCAGATTATTTTTTTCCCCTTTGCTTTTGACTTGAGTGATGCAATACTAGTCATCTAAGCTAACTTTTTGTCAGTTCCCTAATGATAAAATGGAAATACGCAGTACTTATTACCTCCCAAAGCTGTTAGCAGAGCTGATTAACATTGACAAAGGCATTTCTACGTACAGAATAGTTGCTCTCCAGTCACCTCAGTCCAGATTCCCATCGGCAGTCCATTCCCACCTTTGCTTGCACCTTCTGTGAAGTAAAATAGGCTCTGGAGATCCCAATGGGATGTTGTAAGCTGTAAAAAAATATTAGAAATAAAGAAAAGATTTTAGTGATTTTGCAGAGAGGCCAACAATGATGCAAATGTCATTTTCTCTTTAGTCTGAGACAGAAAACCAGGATATGCGCCTAGTTGTCTGCCCTGCCACTATGTAAATTCCATTGCAATGAATACTTGGTCTGCTTCACCTAAATCTCCAAACACACCTAGGGTTTCATCCTCCATGGTGCAGTGTTTAGGATAATGATAAAAAGGGTCTTTTCCTGTGGACAGAACTGGGCATCTTTCCTGCTTAAATAAAAGGGAAAAAAATTTTCTGACCAGGACAAGAAAATTTTGCCTTGTGTTCACTTTGCTGATAGAGAAAAACATGCATAAATGGATAGAAACAGGTGGATTCTGTATTACTTTTATCGATCCATCTGAAACCAAGATTCAGCTCCATAGGTCAGGAAGATCACACCCAGAGCATGAGACCTCTAGACCCAAAGACAAACATTCAAGCAGTATTGCACTTTTCCCTGTTCCCTAATTCCTGTGTTATTACCCATTTCTGACATGAGAGAAGAGGACACCCAACCAGTCCCACCTTCTGATGATCCCAACATACCCTTATTGGCATAGCCTGAGTATTTTTGGGAGCTAAACCCCGCTAAAACACCATAGAGTACTAGGATGTTGCCACCTCCTGTGCTGGGCTTTATGCGTGTTGCTTTATTTTGACATTGGAGAGGTTGCTGGGTTTGGTAAGCCAGCTAAATACGAACCATTTGGGGGTCTTTCAGATGTCAGCATACCGCTAATATGAAATCAAACCCGTTTTTATTAGGTACTCCTGATTCACCAGAGAAAACCTACAGATTAAAAAGTTATCAGGTTTATGATGTCGTCCTTTTTGGAGCTGAGGAGCAGCTGTTGCTACATAACAGCTCTGAGCATGATGAACATTTTGGGAGAAGGGGTAATTTTTAAATAAAAAAGAATGTAACTACGCTGGAAGAAAATCTGGCCACTAACTTCATTTGACATGTGTAATAGACTGTGATAGTTTTTTGGGGACTGCACGATGCAAAGTAAAACGAAGCTGGTAATAAGCAAGTTGGCATTTATTCTTTATGTAGGAATATTTGTTCCTCAAAGTCAGACTATGTGGAATATTAGCATTTGAATAAATTATTCAACACTTTCTAGAGAACGCAAGGGGAAAAAATCTTTTCAGCATTATAACATGACAATCTACAGGGTAGTAGAAAAAGAAGGCTGTCATTTTTTCTTCAATTACAAAAGGCAAATATTTATTATTTATAAGTATTCGCCTTGTATAGGCTTAAATGTTATTTATGAACCTGTTGCATAGTGATTTTCAATGTAACTCATTATTTTTAGCCTTAGGGTGTTGTAAAGGAGCATGGATATATTTAATGACACTCTGCTAGTCAGCGCAATTACACTGTAATCATTATGTAAAATGTGCTATTAATTAAACCAATTTCTAGTTAGAACATTCTCTTCTGCAGGGCTTAATCTTAATCTCTGGCAATCTTTCTCTCTGTTTTTCACCCATTAATTATATGATTACTTTTTAAGTTACGTATGATAAAATATGTTTTTATTTTTAAGCTTAATATGCTCAATTATTTGTATTTATCAGGCCATTTACCTGAATTATTGAAAAGGCTTTATTTTCCAAACCAAGAAGAAAAAAAAAAAAGGAAACGTAAGATTATACAGTTATCTGGGAGTCAACAGTAACTGATGACTGACAATTGTTTCTGATATTCTTTTTAGATGTTGTATGGCTGTATTTAATTTTCAGTTCAGAGAATTCTCCTCTTTGGTCTTCCCTTTTTATCCTAATTGCCACACAGAATTCTATACCTGTTTTTAAATGCTTCATTTATTCACAGAGACAAATCTCCAGATATTTCCCCCACTGGAATGGTAGTTTTATGGTAGTATTTTGTTAAATGAAATGTGGTTATACTGAAACATTGCTCAATCTAACGTGGTTGACATAAATGCTGACTAAATAATAATTATTAAGGCATGATGGTATTTTTCACATAAAAATTAATCCCATTAACAATTCTAGTTAGAATAATAGCAGTTAAATGGCTACCACACTTCATAACAGGAAAAAAATCACCTAGTTTTTGAAGTCATCCTTGCTCTGCTCTACAATGACCCCTTGTGGAAAAAAGACCTGAAAAGAGGAGGAATCGGCTCTGAAGTCTCTGAGTTTTTCCCTGGAAATTTAATAGATACCCAATACAGATATGTAAAAGCAAAAAAGTTTTGTTCTTGCAAAGCTTGATGGTCAAGGATTATGGACTAAAAAGCCTTAATCTCAAGTCCCAAGCTTTTGAGAGGTCTTCCCTTGTGGGTCTCCACTCCAGGGCCTCTACTGCCGCCTCCCACAGCAGCTCCTCCTTGGTCCATGCAGCAGATGCAGGGAGACCTCCACTGCCTTGCCATGCTGCTGCCTCTGAAACCATCTCTCCTACTTAACCCTCAGGTTTGCTGAAGAACTCATAAGGGGTGGTGTAAATCAGAAATACGTGTTTTTCCTTTCTATTTTAAGAAACCCTCTGGGTCTACGCAGTTGTAAGTGAGGGTTGTACAGCCCCACATGGGGTGTGTTTCCTTACTTCATCCCGTTCTGTGAAGGTTGTCACCTGCACCAGCAAACAAGAAGCAGATGGCCAAGAACCACATCATCCTCAGTCTAAAACACCCCTGAATCTACCACATAATCCAGCCAGACTCGTAGCCCCTGAAGCAGCCAGCAGAAGCTCGGGGACCTGCTCCCAAATCACTAACATCCTCTGTACACCGGCTTTAACGAAGAAGTAAGCACCTCTGAGAAAAGTGATCCCAAGTAACTTCTAGATTGGGCAGAGTCACTTGAACTTAAACTTCATTCTCCTTGAAAGTATGTATAGAGAAAGACATCACAGATACCCTGAAATCCTCTTGTATTTTCCAAGAAAACTGAAATTATTAAAAGAACATTGGGAACAAGGGAAGGTCTGTCCTGACCTATCCTCGTCAGATGTACAAACATCTCAGAATGCTCATCAGCCACAGTGGATGTTCTTTTCTTTCCGCTCTACGTTGTTTTATAAATAGCTTATAACTCAGTGTCTCCCTGACCTTGCTGTGGTTACTGGAGTAATTTCATTTAAAGATGAAGTGTCCTTGAATAAGTTTTCCTATACATTAAGTCAAATATCAAATTCTTCAATATTTGGGGGGGGTGGTGTCTTTTCTGCCCCCAGCTATTTATTTTGTGAACAAACCCATTGTGGACAATACAAGGAACCTGACTTTGTGTTTTTGTATTCCTGATGGATGGCAGACAGAACATCATCCTAGCTGCAACCCTTCTGTGTAGGGAGCTGTAGTGGTGGAAATTGCACTCCTTCAGTGATGTCCTGTGTCAGGACTATGTCTATCACTTGGAAACATTACATGGATTTTCTTCCCTTTCAGATGTAAAAGATCCAAATGACCCCTCCTGTAGCCAAAAGCACAGCATGTGTAATGGAGAGACAACCCGTAGGTGCTCTGCAGGATGAATATATGACCATTTCACAGCAGCCTTATATGACAGGTTTAATCAGCTGCACATAATCCAGAACAAAGACTGCAGAGTTAAGGGTCTGGTGTTTGCCAGCAAATCTCCCCATGTCTGCGATAAGAGAGATAAGGTCTGTGTGTGCATTGTGTTTCTTAAAAAGGGAATCTTCACCCAGATGAAGAATTCATGCTTCTGGTTAGTGCTGCCATTTCTGCCATGTCAACACTTTCTCTACCACTGCCATTCTGACAGTGACATGAGACTGATCCTTTTTCCTAGAGCAAGAAAGCAACTCTCCCTCTTAGGGGAACTGATAACTGCTGCTGTAGTCAGCTCTCACTCAGAAACTGGGACTTAGATCAACAAATCCTTTCGGCTTCACTTACAAGAACATGAGACTGGCAACTTCACCTGCCTGCTGTATTCTGTTACTTGTATTGGCTTCCACCTCCTTCTGCCACATGCTGCCTTTGCTAAATATCCTTAAACCCCTGCCCTGTGCAGTGAGGTGGCAGCTGCAGGGGAGGGCAAACAGAGACCAGCAGCTACGGAGGGTGGAAGGAGGACATGATGTACTATGCCTCTCATCCTGCAATCTTCTCATGCTCTAAAACCAAGGACATGGAAAACCCTCATCCTCAGGCACTGCCTGGCCGCTGCCTGCCTCTGGCACTGCTGGAGCAGGCTCGGGGCTGCTCTCACTTGTGCCATCCCAAACAGCCCCTGGGGTGGCTCAGAGCAGGTCCCAGAGCACAGGCATGGCTGCTCGCTCTCTGGTCCACCCCAAAGTATCTGAAGCCCACTGTGGGGCCACAGGCAGTCGGCGGCTTTGCTGTTTGTACAGCGCTGCATCACCAACTGGAAATCCCCGCCAGACCCATTAAAGCAGTTTGCTGTTTTCTCAGTGTTGCCCGAGGTGAGAAAAGCAGCTGCAAGGGAGAAGAGGGGTCAGTCCCAATGTACCTTGCTATATCCACAGGACAGCCATCTACAAAAGGTGTCCAGTAACAAAGGCCGTAAACTCTGTGATGGAAAAGTAGGAATTATGGCTTTGGGGCACAGCGCATACTCACTGCCCATCTCCCTGATGTTGACTTGCCCAGCTTCAGTCTCATCTCACACATGGTAGATATATACATAAGTAGGCAAATTTATAATGATAATAATGTCTATAGGTGTGCAGTGTGAGTAGGAAAAGGATCACAAGACAATGTCTCATCTGGGATCCCACTTTACATATTATCAAGCTGTTATCCCCCTGTGCTGCGGGTGCAAGAAAAAGCTGGTGGAGAATTTGAATTTCTTGACAATTTTCCTTTCCTCTTTTTTAACTTTATTTTTTAGGCTACTCTTTCCTGGATGAACCCAGCCTTCTCTTGCAGGCTCCGAGGGAGCCATGAGCTCACTGATCTGCCAGCAGGTAGCTTGCAAAGAATCCCTGGCGAACAGTTCGCTGCAACTCTATTTTTAATATACATTGCTGACCCTAATGATGGTCTATTGAGATGAGGGCAAGGAATGTCTGATCAAGTGGAGATTAATTTTTGACTGTGCTGTCTGGAAATGCATGAAAATGCACTCCTTTTTCTATTTAGACTCACAGGATGCTTTGATTGATTGACTAGTTTACAAATGAAGGTGATAAAATTAGGTTGAAGACCACATACATTTCTTAAAATGAGTCTGGCTGGTCGTGGAGACAATGAGGTTTGGACAGATTGTATTGCTGGTTTAGGCAATCTTCTGAACATGTCAAGATTTATAGACCTGTACTGTAATGTTACAATTGCAGCTCACTGATATAGGTTTCTTTTCAAATTCTTTCCCATTTTATTTGAAAAAGGCCATTAGAGAGTTATAGACTATTGAAAAAGCTTTTTCTTTGCTAACCCTTAATAAACTCTTCCAAACAAGGACTACTGCATTTTTGTATTAAATTTAGACCAAAATCTATAAAACATGTTCTCCCAGGTTTGGATAATTTGATTATTATTATCTAAATGGAGTTATGGTTCATATTGGCTTGCAGTAGCATACATAGTAAATAAAAGGTAAGTTAAGGTTTGTACACGATCTTAGGACACTGAGGATTTTTCACTCTTCATTTGGATTACTGTATTTTGGGAATGGCGAGTATATTTCCCCAGGCTGAGAAATTATAAAAATAAAATCCTCAGAATGTGGTGCTGAAATTAATGTTGCATTGAGCTAGAAACAAATTACTATTAACATTTCTTTACTCTTATTGTTGCACAAATACCCACAGAAGCCTTGGGATTTTCTTAATAAAACAGACAAGGTTTACCAAACAAATGAAAACAGACGACGATGGGTTTCATGCAAAATTAAAAACCGTGATGACATTAAAAATCATTACAAGAGATGAGCAATAGATAAGATATCAAAGCTCTTTATGAATTAATAATCAATTCTATTTTATACATTTTGCCGTCAGACTAATGTTATCCAAGAATTTTGTCAGCGATGTAATATGGGAGAGGGGGCCTGGGTACATTTAAAATGTGTGCTCCAAGATTTTGTCTTCATGTCTTCTCCATCTAAAAAAAAAAAAAAGCACACTGAAATGTGGTGCCTTCATGCGTGCAGGGTGCTTGAGGACTGGGAATACAGGATCAAGGTTCAAATAACCAGTCAGCTACACACAGCTCTCGGGACATCAATAAATATGACAAATACAGAGCCCAGCCGTGCTGCCTCGCTGGGGAAGAAGCGAGGCTGCCCCTGCCACAGGAGACTGGCATTGAGGGCATGCCCAAGGGGTGGGAGGCACCGGGAGCAGCAGAGACGCATTGGGATGGGAGCTTCAAGAAATGCACAGTGGAAATGCTGAATGCCACCACGACCCATCGGGCAGATGAAAGAGGCTGCTCTAATTAAAGCCCTGTGGGAGCGTTTCCACCTCCACAGAAGCTCAGCGGTGGGAGGATCAAACATGCCTCAGGATTCTGGGCAGTGTGTGAGCCTCCTTCATTCCCTGGGCTGTGAAAAATATCTCCTTTGTTGGGGTATGGCAAAGAAACCTGACTCTGCATGCCTTGAGGCCAGGCTCCTTCCTCACCCAGCAGTCCTTCACTGCGAGCTTCGGAAGAGTTCCTTGTTTCATGGTCTGACCACAGGGCAGGATTTTCATTAAATTAATTCACCTGTGGCTCCCAGGGAGATTTGGTTTTGCCAATTTGAGCACGGCATCACCTCCTCCAAAGCTGACTTCATCCCTAAAAAACAAACAAAATAGGTTTTGGACTTCATCCTTAAAAACCAAACACTTTGTAGGTTTTGGAAGGAGGTGAGGATCACCAACCAGGTCAGGGCAAAGCCCCCAAGGAGGGCTGTGAGAGCTGCATAGCCGAGCAGGGTGAGCGCTGAGGTTGAGGACATGGCTGCTGTGGCAGCGGATGCAAAGATTTTGGTCGTCACCCATCCAATGAAGAGCTGTGAGGGGAGATGAGTGATGTGCCAGGAAGGCCACAATGCCAAAGCACCACTCACCTGGCTGACAGTACCTGGGCCGTGGTGCAGGCCCCACAGAGGCCGGAGCCCACCCGGCCATATTGTCCGCAAGAGTCCCTCATCAAGGCCAGGCCTCTGGGCTACTGCTCTGCCATTTCGATTTCAACCCATCGACGTGTGGTTTTTCCTACTTTGCAGGCTCCAGATCTTATAAGAAAATTGACATGCAAAGAAAACAATAAATATGTAAGTTCAGAATTGGCTGGCTACTAAAAATCGGTGAGATTGCTTTCCTATAGGGTTCTGACAATGTAAATAAGTGTCATTGGAAGAGGGGATTTCTCAGGCCCGTGGACTTCACACCCCACCACAGATGGTGCATGGTGATTTTCAATATAAATAAAACCCTCTATATTGAGGAAAAAGCAGCATTAAGCAACACAACAAATGCTTTCTAATGCTAAATTTCTAATCACACATTAGCTAATTTTCAGTTGTTTGCTTCTAATCAGTAAAAAATAGATTACCTCTTAAAAACACAACATTAAACCCAAAGAAAATAAGATAGCAAATCAGAAAAGACCTTGATGTTCCTCATTTAAATATGATTACTTCCCTCTATCTATTCTAATACACTTGAAAGCACGTTTATTCTCCTTCCCACCCACTGTAATGTGAGCGACTCCCGTAATAACTCTAAATGTTTTCTAGAAATGCATGAAATCTTCCAACAGAGGTATTTAAAGGTTTAGATATGTTTGAAATACAGCTATTTTTCAATCGTATAAGCCAGCCAATCCAGGTGCCTGTTAGTCTACAAGTGTCTGCCATCTTTCTCTGATTGTCAGGGAAAATAGACTGATGGATCACTTCCCTGTGTCACTGCTCTAGACTGGTGACAATCAGTGAAATGATTGTGTCTGCCTCTACACATATCTGTAATTGATTGCCTAAACCCTAAGACTCTCTTTCCCAGTTGATATGATGGAACATTGGACTGAAATCACTCTCGATGAGGAGGAGTCAAGACCATTTGTTATTTACTTCTTTCCTTGCTCCTTTCTTCTACCCTGCTTGAATTGTCCCACAAGAACACATTATGGTAATCAGACAGAATGTATGTATAGGAATCAATCAAAAGGAAAGCCGTCACAAGAGTTATGACATTACAAAGTCTGTTTGTAACTTTTGATTTATGGAAGATTTTCTGTTTTATAAATTGAGAGTGAGGCATGTTGGGATGGCTTAACCCTTGAACTCCTCAGTGAAGACAAAAAAAAAGCAGTGGGATAGGAGAATTAATACAGCATGGGCAGAACCAGCCTTCGCTTACTCATTACCCCTTGATTATAAAATGAGACAAATGTTATTCGTTTTGTATTTCTAGATTGTAAATGTTTTTGTACGAAAGAAAGATGCTTTACAGAAAAACAAATAAATATACATTCTGCCATAAGACTTTATAATCAAAGGCTATGAGCCTGCAAAGACTATACATATGCTTAATTTTTGTGCTGTGGCATCCAACAGCAGTCCATCCCTATTCACCAAAACATATGCTTAACTTTAGCTCTGAGCCATAATCTTATTGAACTCGATGGGTTTTAAGCACACACTTATCTTTAGACTTTAGGAGCTTTGCTAATACCGATGAACTTAAACATCTGCTTCCCATCACCGTGTTTTTCACCTCTCTGTGGTCCCTTCAGGTCTGCGACCCAACTCTTAAGCACATGCTTAACTCTGCAGACATGAATAGAGTAGATGCATAAAATGAAGTACATGCATAAAGGTGTGCAGAGCTGGGGCCTAAATGTAAGTATAACATGTTAAATGAATGCTACAAAAGGTGTAGAAAAGATGCCTTAAATAGCCTACATGGTTGTTCACATCTCAGAAGATGTGTGTGTATGCATGCATGAATGACTGTGTGTATTAGAAAAATATGTATGTGTGTATTGCATATATTCATTTTCTTCCCCAGACAGAATGCCTGCATTACCATGTTACCATCTTAAACACATTATTCTGGGTGGTTTTTTAAGTACATTTAGAAACTCTCAGCCGCTACTACTTCCTGAATTACCACTAACCCTTCCTCTTTCAGGACTTCTATAAACCACCTTGTTTCTAATTTAATGCACTACTTTGCTACTCTGATTTAATTTCTGAGATGATGCTGGCTGAGCTAAGTTGTTGTTTTTCAGGGGGAAAATTGTTTTCCTGTGCCATTTTGCTTGCACACATCCTCATAAAATAGTCCTTGTTATATAGCTGCTATGTTCTGGATGGGAATGGATTTCAGCAGGGGATACAACAACTTCTGAACCTGTAAATACTTCTTGAGTCTACTTCTCAAGAAGTGTGAGAAACAGATGTGCTTGTGAAACTTCAGAAAGCATGTATCTCATTCAGAAGACCCACCTATTTTCTCTCCATAAAACCACACATTTTACCTTTGTGGAAAATATTACAGAGGTTGCTTTTCAGACCCTTTGCATTGCAAAATGTATCCAGAACACTGGAAAATCTAAGACTGGAAATATGAGCTGGATACCCATCATTTTTTAAATGGGACTTCGTAGTTTTTACCACTTCAAACGTTTATAGGCACATCAGAACAGCAAAATGGACAAAATGGAGAGCAGCAGTGTTACCACTGCTTGGAAAGACTTTGAGAAGTCTTTAGGGGGAAACTGGTATAACAGAGGTAAATCACCAGAGTGAAGTTACATTGCACTAAATTCCAGATATATATTTGGAGCTGCTTCGTGTGACTTCAGTGGGATTAGAATTTTATTTTTGTTATTTACTGTGCCAACAACTTAGAGCTTTAGTCAAGGACCAGGCACTATTGTGCTGAGAGCTGGATAAAACATGGTACAGAAAGAAAGACTCTTCAAAGAGAATACCAAAAGCTGCAGCTCACAGTAGAATGACTCCAGCTTTAAAAGTCATCCCTAAGAGCAGAATTTAGCTTATCCCACATTCAAAAGTTGCACAGTTTTCAAATATTTACCTGATAATCTCACTATGTAATATATTTAGCTATTCTGCTGACAGCTGTACTCATTTTATTGGCTAATGGCTAAAAGAAATCAGGTTTTCTTTTTAATAGCACAGCAGTCCTTCTCTGCTTAATCTCCTTCCTCAGCTTCAAACTGAAAGCTAATCAGATTGCAGATCCCACTGGGCACACTCTGTGTTTTTTTAATGCATTAGGAAACCTCTATCACTATCACTGGAAAACTTAAAAAACCATTTAAAAACAAAAAAGGGGAATAAATGAAAATGTTATGAACCTGAAAATGTTAATTAAGCCATTTTCAAAGAAAAGGCTTTTGATTCAGAATAAAATGCCATGTCACTTATTAAGATGTAACATTTTTCCCTTTAAAAAAAGTTCAACAAAGAATTTAGAATCATTAAAAAATTTAAGCAATATAAATGGGCGCTATGAAGTTCTGCTGTAAACTGTAATAGACAAGCTAAGTGTTGAATAAAGGCCTGATAAAATATTTTTTCTAACTTCCCTGTGTCAGGATATCACCTTTGATCTTTTATGGGCCTCTTCCACCCTCACAAGAAATAAATACAACAGAGAATAATTCAACCTCGCCTTCATCATCATTATATTCATCCTTCTTAGAGATGCACTTGAACCAAAACTCCTGACCAAGTACCCATGTCCTGAAATGTGAACCTTTTCAAAACCCAAAGCTTTATTTGGATCTGCATTGGACAGTGGCATGAGTTATCTGTAATGATCCACAACAGTTCTTTGGATCCAAGCCTTGATGAAGATACACTCAATGTTTTGATTTTACAAATTGGTCAAAAGTTATTATTTGGGGAAAAAAAAACCATCTGGTCTTGAAGGTCTATGGCAGCCCTTATGAAACGTAAGCAAATGATGGCAGATTTTGCCACCTATCCATTGACAGTGGATATAGTGTTTTCATAAAAGTCTTGAAAAGACTTTGAAAAACAAGACCCTTGGTCACATACAATATAATACAATAAAATTAGGGCCAGAAAAACAGTCACATCAGAATCGATAAACAAAAGTGCAGCATCAGAATAATTTGCTCTGTGTGGGTACAGCACGGTCAGGTTATTAACCTGAGCATTTTCCTCTTCTGTAGCCCTGCGCTGCTGTGATCAGGGCACTATTATGACCTGTGGAAGAGAGGAGTTGCTCTCTGTGATATTTCATTTTTTTGGTTAGCTTGGGGTAGTAATGAACCAGTCACAGCCAAGTGAATTAATCTCTCTGGCTCTCCAGAAATGAAACTTCATGTACAGCAATTTGGTCTTCATTGCTTTTTCACTGTGCCCTTTCTATAAGATTCTTCATAAAAAAGTAAAATTAAATTAAAACCAGTAGAAAGTGTGTTTTAACCACTCCAAAAATGCTCGTAGATTTTCCATTAGGAGCACACACATTCCAGCAGCATGTAAAATTAGGTGTCTGTGGTAAGCACAGTGCGCATCATGTAGACTTATCAAAACAGATACTGCATGTTAAACTAACCTCACCGGCTGGCCATTCAGCACATATCTGGGGTCTGATCATGGACACAGCAAACTTTCATTTACTGCAGTGGGATCAGGAGCAGCATGACTGGCTCTCAGCATGAAGACGTGTCCAGTCCATGTAACTAGACCAAGTGTAACTCTAAATCAGTTGATCAGATCGAGACAACACCAAATGCCACAGAAGAAATCTGGAGGAGGTCTACTGCATGACAGAAGCTTTTGGGGTTTTTGCTTCTTATGGCCTACCTGCTGCTTGGCATTTCTGTGTTTTTTGTTTTTTGTTTTTTTTTTCCTATTTATTTCATTTTTCATTCTGGTATTTTCCTGAAAAATTTAATTGCTCTTCACTCAACAGATCATTTAAGCCCCCACCCACCTATAAGCATGTGAATTTTTCCATGCCTGTTAAGCACCTACTGAATTCCAGTTGCTCCAATGTAATGCTGATTTAAGCCTAGATAACCACAGAATAGGAAATGTATATCTTAACAGTTAGTTAGATCAATTAACCCTCATTAAACCAGTGTCTGTTTCATCAACATAAACCAAATATAATAAATATCTCCAGAGTCCTACTGTATATTGAGTACATGCCAATTAATTAAAAACATAATATTAACGGTTTACCAATGATGGAATAAATATGTATCTATTACATCACTGTTAATCTCTGTAAATATGTTTTTAATAACCCCATGGTATTTAGTCAGCATACAATAACTGTCTCATTAAGCTTAAATTAAATGCATGGTTAAGCATATTAAAAACACTTAATTTAAAACGTTGCCGACATTCTTCATAGTAGTTTTCAACGTGGCTGTGGCTTCTCGGAATTGCAGGTGACTGCCCGAGTTTGGTGAAATCTCTGCCTGGTGCAATGTGCAGTACTCTCTTACTCTCTTCTGAATGTCCATTAGGAGTCTGAGTAATTTAATGCTATCATTTGATAAACACAGAGCTACTCAATCAACATAAAACAGACAATAGGCTTTATTTATGGGAAAGAATGCTTGTGTGCCCAAGTGGGTGGGAAAAGCTTTGAGCAGATGAAATGTTTTTTAAAAAAATAAAACAAAATCTCTAATAAGAAGGGAAAAAAAAAAAAAAAGGAAAAAGCCCTCAGTTGGAATAACAATAAAGAGAACGTTGCCGTACATGATTTTTCATTTCTGGATAGCTGGAGACATTAATATACTTGCCTATGGCTTGTGCATTACCGTTCCTAGCTATGCACAGAGGAGAGGTGATTTACAGCCCGTGCTGTCTCGCTGCCCCAGCCCAGCGCCGCTCCGGCGGGAGGGTGCTGGGTGGGGTAGGTGCTGGATGGGGTAGGTGCCACCTGGGACTTTGGGTTTGTGTCCCCAGCGAGCCAACCGCCGGGCAGAGAGAGCAGTAGCTGAAGCTTTTACTGCTCTTTAAGTTTCCTCATCGATTCCCTCGGTAACTGATTATATCGCAGAAGTTATATAAAAAAACACGTTAAACGCCAACTAAACCAAGACTTTTCATGACTTTTTTCCACAGCAATGAAATTCAGGACAAACACTATACTATGCATGGAGATCACCACCTGGAGAACAGAGCTCTTCATTTCACACCTTGTCTTTCCAAATGGAACTAAAATGAAGTCGTGTGTTTTATTCATTTTATTATTTCCTGTGCTATTTATGTTGGCATTTTGAAAACATACGGCAGAAAATTCAAATTTACAACAATACTCTGCACTCCTGCATCACCATCCATGTAATGATCTCCAAAAGCTTTATGAGCGCTGGTGCACTTAAGCCTTGTATTCCACACTGGACTGTTCATAATGATGTGTGGAAGAATAAATAGCACGGGGATCTGTTATGACGTGGGGTTCCTGTGTGTGTGCTTTCCTCTTGAGATCATCCTTCCTGCCAGCGAAGGCCATGACTGAGGACTGCTCCCGCTGAATGGATCACCACTGACCACCAGGCTGCACACTGGTATCTGCTGGACATTTGGATTGTATAGTCTTTCCTGATGGTTTTAATAAAACATTTTTGTAAGCATTATGAAGCTAAAGAGATTTATCCTGCTAAATTTCTTACCCATAGTCTCTTTGCTTTTCAGTTGTATGGCTTTGAATTCCCCAATTTCATTATGAGTTTTAGGAGGTTACTTTCTCCCACTTTCACCTTTTTCTTCTCTTATATAGCATAAAATTTCAAAATCTTCCTTGCCATGTGCTTCTTATTTTCAGCTGAGGCTGTGCTGATGTGCTTGGTGAAGTTCCTGAACCTCTGCAGCCTGTGAACAGGCTTGGACTGATTCATGCTTTATAACAGAAGTCTGAGCAAGCTGAGTTTTCTGTGTTTCCCTCAGTATAAATATTGTGTACAGCTCAGTCCAACTTAATCCGACTTGATACTCTAGTTCTTCTGAGTCTGTTGATTCATTATTCTTTAAAACATGAAACACGCGGTCTCTCTAAGCAGGATGACTAAGTCAATGGAATGATGGATGGACAGGCAGACAGCTAGATAAAAATCGCTTGAGATAAGGGGCTTCTCTTGAAATTCTTATTAGGATCACTTAATTCTGACAATTTTGAAACCACTCAAGTAGCACAGACTTTGATTTAAGTTCAGTGTTGTAAGTTTGCTTTCTGCTATTTGTGAAAAAATACCAGAGGCTAAAGAAGAAAAAAAAATATCAAAGAAATACATAAAGTCAAAATAGAAATGGGAAAATAAATTGCAAAACATTATAAAAATAGAACAGGGAATGAGAAAGGGAATTAAATTAAGGCAAAAGTTAACATTTTTATATAGCATCCTTGTCTGTAGCAGTCTGATCTCAAATAGTTGGAAAATGCATTGGTTTTCTTCTCAAAAAAGTAACAAAGAAATAAAAAAGGAACATCTTTAACAGAAAAAAAAAAAAAGTGGCTTAAATGAAAGACAAAGCATTTTTCAACCAAACACCATGAAACTGCAGAGCAGCTAGAAAGTTCATGGACATTTCTGTGTCCTGAGTCTGCACCTCCCAAGCTGACGTTGGAGCCAGCGTACCCCCAGCCTTTGCCCTTCTCTCCTCCCGGTGCCTTCCCTCCCCAAACCTGACCAGAGCCTTGGAGGTTGGCTAGCTCAGGACTCCCCTAGGTGCTCGGAGAAGGCTGGGATTCAGCATCAGCCTGTGTTTATGGCATATAGCAGACAGACTTTGCCCTTGGGATGGTGCAAGCCCGTGCTTGCTCCCCAGGGCACACGTTACCCTCCTGGAACGAAGCTGAGCATCCCGTGCAGTCATGGCCTTCACCCCACCTGTGCTGAGGATGAATTAAAATCAGTGGTGTGTATGGTGTAGCAGGACAGTTGGCAAGTCCTTCTGAAATCCTTCTGCACAATGTGTCTTTCGGTACCTGATGGAGCCGTACGTGTTTGCACAAACAGGATCAGCTCGGCAGTCTGGTGGGGGAAGGAAATGTCAGCAGCGTTCACACTTCCGTACATATTATTTTTGTAAATCTGAGGTGCAAATTGTTTGTAGAATCTCAGTTACTCCCCTTATAATATTGTCATTTGTAATCAGCTCACTATGAAAACAGGGCTTTCAAAGGGTACAAAAATCATTTGAACTTGTGATCTACAATAGATTTGAATATTCAGATAAGGTCACTGGTCAGAGCAGGGGTGGCAGCTGCGGTCAATAAAGAGGTTCAGTGAGACAAAATCTTTTTGTCTATGTGGGAATAGCCTGAAGAAGAGAGGTTCTCAAGAGGGATCAGAGAGATTAAATTTAGCTGCATCACCACTTTATTTCCAGGATGTTTAAGGCATGATGGAAGGCTTTGGTGTGGCCACCACGCCGCTGTGCTGATCCTGCTGACGATGCCAGTCCAGTGCCACCAGGTCAGACGTCCTGCTTCCCTGTGAACATGAAGCTGATGGAGACCGACATGTTGCTTTGGCTTCCTGCTAATTGGCTTTGACAGGCTACGAGAAGACTTGAACAAAACCAACAATAACAAAAATGAAAAGTGGGTCTAAAGTCCTCCGTTCCTGAGTTCTCGGTGTGACATCTCTCCAAAGAGCCTGACGCTCAGAAAGTGCTGAGACCTTGGCTTCTGACCGCCAGGGTCCCTTGTGTCATGGCTGAGCAGTCAGAAATAGGGCACCCAGCATTACTAATAATATTTTAACATTGTGGCTTTCCTTTCAACATCAGTAAAGAATCTGTCTCCTAATTAACTATAAACCACAGCACTGCTTGAAATTCATGGGTAAGCATGAGCAGTGCTGTTAAGATCACACTTAAGAAGCTAAGGATGATTAACCTTTGCCTAGGTTATAAAATGGCCCATTTAAGAACTGTTGCTACTGAATATATCACCCTGATATCAATTGGATTATTGAGTGAGAAGTTATACATGATGTTTGGTATGATGATATACGTATGGTTACAAACTGTTTATGAGAAGTGGAAAAGCCAATAAAAGATTAATGCAGATTTAAATAGATTTTTCCCCTTTACCTTGTTCTGGGCTAATTTATGCATATCTAAGCCAGTTTTCATATACTTGAGAGAGGTGCCACCTTTCTACTTGTACAAGAGAGACATCCTGCTGATATTATCAATCAAATTACACTGAGGCCCAAGTGGTGACATTTAGTTTATATTTGCATTTCCACAATGACTGACTTCATTTTTATGGGTTCAGGATAAGCTTTCCCAAAAGCTATTGAAGCCAGGATTTCAGCCTAAATTTAGCTTCCTCCACACACGTTTATTAAAGACACGAGACTTAATTTTCTGAATCACAGCTATGCCTCCAGCCTTTAAACACCTTCGTTGCAGTTCAATTTGCACAGGTACGCATTAGCTGCCATGGCTGTTAGACTTATGGTAACAGCATCATTTTAACTTCCAATGGACTGGGAGCCGAATCCTGACCCTGACCTGCACGGCCTTGTGCAGGGTGAAGTGCACTTCTGCTTCTCCTCACAATCGTTCTCTTTCTGCTTAGTTCTTGGGGGGAGCAGCCTCCTATTTTTGTTTGTTTGTTTGTTTGTTTGCCCATGGGGGTTGTATTTGATAACAGAACTAATTATTCCTAATAATAAAAGCCAGGGTAATGATGGTGCTGTGATGCTGAGGTGAGGTTTCCAGCTCTCCCAAAGTTCTAGGAGGCATCTGAAAGTGGAGATTTTGGTTCAGACCCATCTCTGCTAATATGTACAGTCTTAAAGCTTTAACAAGACAGTCTTCTTTCAAATTTACAACAGCCTGTGTTTAAAAACCTGACAAAACCAAAATGTGCTCTCCATAAACTATACT
This sequence comes from Cygnus atratus, assembly GCF_013377495.2. Classification (NCBI taxonomy): domain Eukaryota; kingdom Metazoa; phylum Chordata; class Aves; order Anseriformes; family Anatidae; genus Cygnus; species Cygnus atratus. The sequence goes on from NC_066369.1 coordinate 30,152,873, forward strand.
GGCACGATTCGTGCAGCTGTAATGTAGGTTGTGTCAGCATTTCCATTATCCTGTACACCGCTATTTTTCAGGGGTTTAGATCTTGGCTATAAAAATCCACCTGGGGTTGAGAGTTGGCAAGTTGGAATTTCAGCAGGGGAATGGATTTTTTCAACTAAATTTGAAAAATAAATTCCATTTAAACTGTAGACAGCCCAGAAGAGCTATGTTTGAGAATGCTTTTGGTTTTTTGCAGTTTCACTAATATTTTCCAAATTTCACCAGTACTTTTTATTACTTGTTTTACAGATCAATAGCCAAATTCATTCCGGCTGGAACTGCATTTACCACTGTAATTTCACATCTAAAACTATTTTGGTCCCATTTTACTTATACAAATTTACGTATATATATATATTTTTTTTTCACACTGTTTTTTGGCCTGTCAGTACTTCTGTACAGACAGAAGCCTAGGAGGTAAGAGAGTGAATCCAGCCATGGCACGGAGCACACAACCCTGCAGGCAGCTGCATCTCGAGGCCGTGCAGGATGTGTCCCAGCCATGGCAGTGCTGGGAAAGCAGCACCCAAGCTTTCAGTAAGACCCAGGGAGGGCAGGAGGGGGCCAGAAAGCAGCAGCTAAGAGGAAACCTAACCAAGGTGACCCAAATCCTGCACCATCAGGGGAACACCACCAGGCACTAACCAGGCAATGACAAAGAGCAAATCCTCAGTCCTCAGCCCCCCCAGGAATCCTGAAGATGTTTCTGCTCCTGCTGCCTCTCCTGGGCTTATTCTATTTCTCAATAGGTGACTGGCAGTCTTTAGAATTACAACATTTTTCATATTTTTGCATCCCTGCAGACACAGAGGTGTTTCTCGTGTGCCTGTTGGTGAGCTTTTGGGGTTCTTGCCATTTTGCTTTCCTAGAAGAATTACAGACAGTATGCCAAAGCAGGCACCACATAACCAACATGTAACCTGTAATACATATTTTTCTTCCAAGTTGTAGGGGTAACCAGAAGTTTAAAATTAGAAAACAAGGAACTGAAAATATACATGAAGAAAACTGTGAAATTTACTGATACTTTCCAGCAATGCAACACTCAGTTTGTGTAATATTTTTTTCCCACTAATGATCAGTACAGATTGTAAAACTGCCCTAACTACAAGGACAGAGCAGTACCTGCTGCTTTCAATTCCAAGGGACTGGCTGAGATGAAAGGGATCAGAAACACTAAAATTGGGATTCACAGACAGCGTCTTATTGAAATCATTTTCATATCACGAGACTTTTCCACTATAACGGTGCCCCCATTTTGCAGTACACGATCAGAGGTGTATGGGGTGAAATACAATGTAAATACATAGAACACAGTCATCCGTTTTGGTAAAAAAGGTTGTGTGACACATACAATTGTACCTGGTGACTATTCTTAAATTAGTGATTTTGAAAATGTTCTTCTGGTCATAATATCCAAAACAACCTTCATGGCAGAGCTGTGGTCTTGATGTCTTACTGTTTCTAATTCCCACGCTTCAATTTTAGAACAACTAACGTGCTACAATTTCTACCTTCCCATTAGATTAATTTTTGTGCTTGATTTTGGAACTACCAGCGTTAGGACATCTCATTTAGATAAAGGATCTAAATCTGTTTTTCTCTTCAGCAGACTTCAGTAGCTCCTAAGAGTGCTGCAGATGTGGAAGTGAAGGATTGCGCTGTGGAACTTGTGCTGCCGAGGTCTCCACAGAGCCCCGGCACAATTAAGCACGCTGTGCAAGGTCAGGGTTTTGTCTTAGAGGCTGGAGGAGACGAGTCAGCAGAAACTCTTCCAGGCTGTGATAGCTGGCCGTGGAGAACAGCAAGTGAAGTGCTCAGAATAATGAGCTCCTCAAACCCCGTGATAGTTTGTGTCTGAATCACCAGATAGGTAGTCAAAATGCAGACCCACAGCCAAGGAACACATTTTTTTTGGAAGGCATCTACTTATAAGCAGAGAAAGGATTAGTCTCCTGTGTGGCCACGGACCTTTGGCGAGCATCCTGAGGCCGCCCTCAGAACATGGCAATCTGTTTGGGGCTTTATTTTATTTAAATTCTTCCCAAAGCACAGGCTGAGGTTTGCTTGTCCTTCTGATCAGCAGGCTCTTTTGTGCCTCGGCGTCACCCTGGCTTTATATTAAAAAGTATCTCAAAGCTGGCCGAAGTAGGAATTATCCCCATTCTCAGCCCGCTCTCCTAGCAATACCATTTACTCCCACCTGGCCTTTTACAAATGCACACCACTTGCAATCAAGTGAAATCTGCTCCTGCGGTGCCTTAAGATGTTCCCGTCTTTTAACTTGAATCTCTAAATAAGACCACAAACTATGTAAATGAACAATCTTCTTTTCTCTCCAGGCTGCTGTCTATACAGATTTTCAAGCACCATAGCTATATTCCATATAGCTGCATCTCCGTTCACTTGGAACGGATGGAAAAACCTTTTCGATTAATGGATTTCACTATGCTGGAGACTTACAGTGCAATAAACATGCATTTCTGTTCCTCTAACAAAGTGTAAGCCTGAATTTACATAGAAGGGCGGTGGAAAGGCATTCAGATGATGGGAGAGGAGAATGTTGGGTTGGACAGAATGGCAGCGGGGTATGAAAGCAATAAATAGAGAGTAGAGAAAGGACAGGTAACATGGGCAGGTTATTTACTGATAGCAGGGGGAGGCAGCAGAAAGGAAATGAACTGGAATTTTTGCTGGGTCCCAACTTTCCCAAAGCACCAGTAACTTTATATCAGGGCTGGACGGCATGCTCTTTCTGTATTTCAGAAGGCAGAGTTAGGAAGATGTTGGAGGAAATAAAACCAGGAAATAAAGCCATGAAAAAGGGCTGTATGGAGAGTGGGAAACCAGCTCACCGGGCTGCAGCAGGAAAGCAAAGGAGGAAAATGAGGCTGGCGTGCAAAGGCATTGCTCAACGGGGCTGCTCTCCCCTGAAGCTGCTCCCACAACCCTGTGTTTATAACCAGGACAGCGGCTGGGATCCCCTGCTACCTGTAACGCTCAAGATAATTCAGTGCCTTGCTGAAGAGTTCTTCAACGCCCTACTCCCCCGAGACCAAGACATTAATGGGGTCACAACGGTAACATGCCCCTTTGCCACAACAACCTGTTTTACAAGGAGGGACTCTTGCCTGAGAGCTTGTCATTGCCATTAATAAAGCTGTGTAGGAAAGGACAACAGCGGCTGCTGATGCCATAGCAACCCCGGCAGGAGCGGGTAAGGTGGGCTACCCTGGTTGAAAGGTGCCAGGGAGCTATTAGGAAAGTCACGGCCCTGCAAACAGCCCCTCTTTCTCACGGCAGTAGGTGGCGAGAGGTCATGGCAAAGGGCCCCTCTTCTCCTTCAAGCTGTCCTGTGAGGAGAAGCAAAGCCCCAGCCCTGATCTTGCAGGTGGTGCCAGCTTCAGAGATGGTTCGGCTCGGATACTGGACCTGCCCTGGGAGGTGACCAAGAGCCCCAGGACATTGCGGAGCCAACGTGCTGTGCCGAGGAGCCATGGTGCAAACTGCCCGGTGCCACATCTCTCTTCGACTCCTCACGTTTATCGATCCGCAGCTGAAAAGACAAAGCCTGACCTAAAAAAACTCCAAAAGAGCCAGTCAACTTTAGTAGGCTTTAGAGGTTCTCGTTCAGGCTAAGAAATAAGACGTGAATGAAAGGAAACAATATTAATAGCAAGGCGCTTTTGCCAAGGATGACTTTCCTAAAGAAAACAAAGCAATCATCAAGGCCAACTGAATACTTCAAAAGATGTAACATACTCATTATCCTGCACCATTTTTCTGTTTGTATGTTGTTTCTCAATACAACAAGTGCCTGCGCACAAATATAACCAAATACTCCAACTTTCTGTCACCCACCTTCAGCTGGTAACTCATGGGAAGGATTTCCCTGAGGATGGCAGGGACTTGTACCCTAGGGCTGCAGCCTCTCCGGTTACCAATAGCTATTTCCTGCCTCTGGGTCTTTCCCCTCTACATGGGAGTACAGCCTGGTGTCCATGTTTCTCTCTTCAGAAGCATTCATTTTAAGGAGGACTTGCGCAGCTTGACGTTAGGCTGGGAACACCAGGCAGAAATTGCTGCTCAAGGACGCCTGTTATTTTATAGCATTTTCTTTCCCCTTTAACACAACGGGATGTTTGAGCCAGCGGCGGGAAAGACCATCATCTACCACATTTGTCACCAAGCTTGATAGATAGTATTCCCAAGCCAATGCCATAAATGCTGGTTGGAAATTGCAAAGCCAGGCTGCTGCCGCTGCTGGTCTGGCCAAAAAGAATTAATTTATAATCATGAATATAAATTTCATAGATAGTATTATTGTCATTCTGCTTTTGAGTTATAGGACATATGGGGAGTGGCTTGTGGAGCAGAAGCAGTGTCACCATAATTCAGTGTAATTCCAATGACAATCGTTCTATCTATCACTTCGATATAAATCAATCAATTTCGTACATTAAAGGGACAGACCTTACCTCTCAGAAGTTGGGGGGAAAGGAGGGGGGCTCAGGTGTTACTGGTTATGCTGACTAAGGCTGGTTTTATTGCAGATATCAGCCCCACTTCATGAACATACTTCCACTGTACTCTGATCAAGTGCTTTCCCATGTGGCTACACGCACTTTTTTAAAACTCACACATCATTCATTCAGGTCTGTCTTCCATCTCTGCTGCTCTGCTACATGTTAAATTACTGGACTTGCTAAATGAATGATAGTTGACAAACTACAGTAAACTTACTGTCCTGGCTGAAATGACATTAATTCAACTGGAGCCCAATATATTCAAAGGTCTCTCTGAAATGCCATGAATTAGGGAGCAGATCTTTCCTATTAATGTATCTTACTCCCTCCCAAAGGCTACTGGCCTCAGGGAAAAATAAAAAACAGTAGAGCCTCAGTGCCACTGAGCAAGCATGTAATGGCATTGCGAGCACACTGCTGGGAAGAAGAATGCAGAAGTCTCAGGAAGCAATATCTTGCATGCGGAGGAAGAGCCTCTGCAACCAATGCAAAGTCATTTCAGAAAGCAGAGAGTTATATAGTTAAGCAACCTATTGTTCACCGTAATGAAAAGGCATGACTATTCATGAGTGTGTTACAGTATGTAGTTTGCCAATTACCTAATCAAGGGACATGCTCATTCAGCCGTGATTGAGGGCAGTACCCATAATATTTTATTGCTATTAAGCCTCAACTTTGCATGTTTTTATATAGACTATAGGGTGTTTAATAGCCATGCAAAGCTATGACTTTCTTGCATACATTATAGATGGGCATAGGAGGATAAATCCTGCTGCAAGCTGCCCACTCTCACCCTTCCATTATAATCGAAAATATGTAGCTGTGCAATATTGTGTCACGTGGAGTTGTTCGAATGGGTCATGTATGCAAGATCTCATCCATTCTGAGAAAATGTTAAAAAGCTTTGCAGGAGGTGGTGTCACAGAGTCGACTGCAGGAACAGAACATTTGGGTTGAAATAAAGATGTCATTTTTTAGAAGTCAGGAAGGAAAATTATGTTTTAAAGTGTCCAGAAAAAATAAACAGTAATCCAAAATGGTAAAAGAGAATGAGATGCTCTTGGCAGTACGAGATTTAAATACATTCTCATAGTTTAGTGTCATCCATTTAATTTTATAATTCCAGGAAATAATATTTCAGATACTAATATCCTCAGACACAGGGTCAAGCTATGAAAGCTGTTTTCGCTCTGAATCGGAACCCCAGAGATGTCCGCATGTTCTCACCTTCCGTCTTGGATCAGAAGTGTGGGAGGAGAGGACACAATCCAGGTCTGAACCTGGACCTGGTGACTATGAAGCCTGGGACTGTTGCAGTGCGTGGTTCTGATTCGTGTCCTCTCCAATTCGTACGTTCATGCTTAATTCACCTGCAGCCTTACAAACACGAACTGAAAATCTATTTATTTATACTCTGGTTTAATACTAACAACATGCATGCTTACATTTGTTAATTACTTCTACTTGTATGAGGCATCTGTGCTTTCAGATGTGTCTTGCTTTTTAAGAATGGGGCAATTATGATACCTGACTTCCCTGTAGTGCCGGATTTTTCCTGCTTCTTCGTGGAGTGGAACCATTCAATGGTGTCAACTTTTTTGACTTTGATAAAAATGTATTGAGAGTCAAGATCATCTCTTAATAGTTCACATTTCTATTTAATAACCTGCTGCAATGTCAAAAGATACAACCATCATATCGCAGTTCCAAGAAGTATTATGCACTGCCATCCTATCTATCGATGCACATCAGACATGTCCATGTTATTCCATATTCTGTCCATTCCAAAGAAAGGCTAAAGGAGACAGAGGGTGCAGATCTTGTTAGGTACAGCCTCTGACACTATCACTATCAATTGTCTTTTGCTAGCACTGATCATCACCTCAATTATCTGGTGTCCAGCCTACCTGATAGGTTTTTGCAAACTATAACTCTTCTGTCGATGAACATGGAATAATGACAGCTAGGGGCAGATGGACAGAATACAAAAGAGATAAACCTAAAAGTATTATACACATACACACACACACAAACATCTGCCTGTGTCTCTAAATTAATCAAAAGCTGCAGCAATTCAACTCATCCTGTTGTTCTCTTAAGATGCAATACTACAGCATATTCACTGGAAAGAACTGAGATAAAAATGCCCTGAATAGTTCTTTTTCTTTCTCTCTATTTTATTCTCAAGTCTGCAATGTACAAAATGTCTGGAAACGCAGCACCTAAAGACAACTAGTAAATAATGTTTGGCAATTCACTCAGAAACAGTTATTGCATATTTAGTTAAGAGGAAAAGAAACCTGTTCTTGTAAAAGTACGGCATGATTTTAATTTAAGGGACTTTTTATTTCCCAGAATAATTCCAGTACCACATTCTTTAAGCAAGGACTGAAAAAAAAATCAAACACATACTTATGGACAGCATGCTGGCATTGTAGCTGTAAATTTTTACCCATGCAATATTCCCCACAACAGGAGAAAATGGATTTTAGTGCAATATTAATTGAAGTTTTGCCAGTAGAAGGTTCGTGAGGTTAATTTGAAAAGAATACATTACCAATATATTTATAGCATTTAAATAAATTAGGATTACACTTCACACATCAATAACAGCTGTTAAATAATATTTTTATTCTATGTAAATTCTATCCATTCATCTCTGTTGTATAACAAATGACCATAATTATGGTGCTTCATTGGTAGGAAGGTCATTGGTAATCTTGTAATTTCTCATTGGTGTAAAAAGAGAAAACAGAACTGTTTGTGATGAATGTATTCAACCTTTTGCATACTTTGGTGCTTGGGACTATGCATTAAAATGCAGCAAGAAATTAAGTTCTTCACTTACACAGCATTTTTAATCTAGTGCTGTTGATTTGCTATAACTAAGGCATTTACAATGCTTTCTCAGGGGACTTCTCCCTGTATATTTTGTATCCTCTTCCTTAGAAACTAATAAGGTTCAAACATTCACAAAATCCCCCCCTCCCAAAAAGCCCCACCAAAGCCAGGAGTCACAAACTTGGAGCAATTAGAAGCTACAGCCTTTTCCTTTTAACTTGCAGCCCATCTATTTTGGCTTACGGAAGAACAATCAAATCAATGGCTTGAAATCAAGTCATAAAGAACGTACAAAAAAAAAAGTGAGAAAACAGAGTTTTGGATAAGCTCCCATTCTGGTAGCCTTTGAATTGGGATTACTGAGAGAGACAAGATTTATAGATTGAGATATTTTTTTGCTAGTTCTGCCTTCATTCTGTACAGAGATTTGCTTCCTACTTCCAAAAAGGAAGGAATCCCCATGTCTCTTAGAGGACTCAGAATATATTTAGGAAGACACTTTCCCCTGCTCTAAAGCAGCTATTATGATACCAGTAAGAAAATCTTTGGTATAACTTACTAAAAATATAATATATTGTTTAAATTAAATACAAAATGGTACAGTTCTCACTGTATAAATACAGTCTGTTTTCTAACAGAATATACAATGATTGTATGGTCTTTCTATATGGGAATGAGCACAGTATATAGGGGTTGCTAATTCACAGAGAAGAGAGAAAAATGTTAGAATGAAGAGTACCCTATACCTGGTGAACAGCTGCAGACACTGATGCTGGAAAGGACCTCAGAAGCAGGGATTCATGCAAAGGGAATTCTTTGTAATGAAGCTTGATTTAATCCCATTATTCTAATAAAGTGTAATCAATTGACGCAGAAAATCTGAAGGTCTAGTTCAGCTGCTGATTAGAGTTTGGTTGTTTTTAAGAGAGTGGATACAATGAAAGAAAAGTAAGTTAATAAGCTTTTGGTCCACTAATCCACACTTCCTGGAGCGAGTTTGAGTTTCGAAGGAGGGCAATTTGGAAGCTGTCTTAGCATAAATCTAACACGAGTCTGTGGCTGTCTAGGGGGAACGAGCCCCTCAGCATTCACCAAGACACGCTTCAAGGAGATTCTACTCTTAATCCAATTTACTCAGCCGAATAAGTCCCACTGCTTCAGCTTGCCAACAAATTAAAATCCAGCTTCATAAAAACACCTTGAATTTGGAAGGTATTGGCTGGCCTGCTAGACTTGAAACTTCATTTATTCTGGCTAACTTCTCAATTATCTTCCCAGCAGTGGAGATGTGTAAAAGTGCAAAAATCAATAGGATTCTATTCCCTTTCTATTGGAAAGGGAAAAATTAATGAGATAGGACACTCTCTTAATCAGAAATAAATGTTTTAATTCAGATAATGACATAGTTTTCCCTCGCTGAAGGATGACAAATGCTGGGCTGCACCCCCAGCAGAAGCAGTTTCAATTTTATTGTAAATATAAAAGGTATTGATCGGTGAGATGCACAAACCCTATTGCTTACAAAAGCCATTCAGGGGGACTGGGAAAACTATTAAGCACTGGGTCAGAAATCAATAAACAACACTGAAATGTAGCAGAGGTCGCCCTAAGGCTTCGTGGCATCTTAGAAAGCCAAGTGGCAGAAATAGTGACAGAAATGTCTCTTGTGGAGCAATGTTAGGGATGAAGGGGTCATGCGTTTAATCTCTTCGGAGCTTTGACAGGTCTGTGGAACAGAACTAATGTAGTCTTTCCTCGCTCCCTTTGATTTAAATACATGCTGATTCATCGGACAGCTGAGTGCAATGATTGTTTTGGGTCGTGCAAATATATTGGCTCAGAAAATATTGTAGGAGCATTTTGGTACAGCTCTGCTTATGTAAACGGGATTTTAATTTGAGCTTTGTTTGCCTGCTTTAGAAAAACGCGAGTGCAAAAGCACAAACAAAGAAGGCTCTGAAATCAGGATCCTCCAGCATGCAATTTGGGAGACAAATATCAAGATAAAATTTAAAGAGGCAGGATTTAGAGATAATAATAATAATAATAGTTTTTAAAAAAAAGTATTTTTGCACCATAAAAGTTATCCAATATGACATTATTTGGAACGCTATAATGAACAGCTCATTTTTTCCTTGCTGTTTAAAAGATGCTTTCATTAAAAAAGGTTACTTCCTGTGCCAAAAATCACTTATCAGCACTGAACAAATCAAAATGACCCCAAATATTTTCTCTCTGGTGGTCTTTAGTCTGAAAGTTACATACCTGGTCCCAACCTGAATCTCTTACAGTACGCTTAGGATGTTTAACATGCATTAAACATGCACAGCTACCACTCCCTAAAGACTCAACAGAAACCACCCAGAATGAAGAAAAATACCAGCGAAAGCGGTGTCTGCTCACAGAGGTGGGAGCTGATTTTTCGCAGAAGACATTGATTTGAAAGGCTTAAAGCAGAGTATTGAAACTTTTAACAACATCATTCCAGCAGTGGAGTCGGAGCCAAAAAAAATAAAACCGAGTGACTGTACCTTCAGCTCCGGGAAATGCAGCTTCCCCCTTGACATGGATATGATTATAAGATTGGTTAGGGTCAGGTTACCCATCAGTAGGTGAAGTGTTCAGGTGCTGAGGATTTCAGTTTCATCTCACCTCAGATATTATGTCAGCTCCATGTCATTTTCATCACGGGGAATGATTTGAGGGCTTGCTGTGTCCCCTGTTATTGCGGTCACTTGACCTCAGATGTAACTTCTGTTTAATACCAGCATTTTAACAAAGCCTAGGAGCAGCGCGCACACGGCAAGACGCCGCTTGACCTTTCCCTGCCTGGAAGACGCCAATTGGCTCCGGCCTCGGCTTCCGCTGCCCCCTCCATTTGCAACAAATGAATGTTAAGGCCTCAATGAATTGGCTCACATTTGAAGTTATATTTTTCATTGCCACAAGCGTTTTAAAATTGAATCCCCTTTTTATATTTTGTCCTGGAGTAATGGTATTTTTTCCTGTTGCATTTGGTTTGGGAGCATAGAAATGGTTTTGTTCTTAAAAACAATATTCAGACCGTTTTCGTGCTAATTTTAAACGCGTGGTATTAAGGGAGCACATGTAAAGAGCAAAGTGCCTTTGCTTTATAGAAAGGATCAGTTTATGTCTCTTAATGAAACCGCTTCTTCTTCTTTATCAAACTTGTATGACTACAACTGGAAAGTAAGAAGAAAAGCTTTGAAAAAGCATTTAAAAGTAAGTGGTACTTTTAGTCACAGTAGAGCATGTTAGTAACAAAATGCCCCCACCTATGTAAATATGTTGTTATCACTCAGCAATTCACTAATCACAGCTAAGAAGTGCGGCCTCACGCTGCTTTACCAGCGAGCCAACCTGGAGAGACCAAGGGCTCCACAGACATTTAGCTCTGTACTTGACTCAAATTTCTGCTAAGAAGTCTCTAAAATAGTATATGCTGAGGTGGGAAGGGGTTTTTATAATACTGTTACATGGGGAAGATCACAAGTCCTGTATAAGCCACCCCAGAGAGCCCATTTTCTGGCATCCTCGCTAAGCAGGAACAAATTTGAACATGTGAGATGATGCCCACAACAAATGTTCTCATCTCTGTTACCTTGCTAAAAAGTACAAAATTAAAGTAATTATCTTTAAAATTAAAACACAAAATGCAGCACGCTGTCTCCTGAAAGGAAGGCACAAGATAGCACAATCAGTCACTCTGCTCAGCAAGTAGTCTGGCATCCCTCTCTTTACCCTAATGAGTACTCTGGGTCTCTCCAATAATCCATCTTCATATCCCTATTATGCCAGGCCCACCAAGCTCTCAGATGTGAAACTCTTAAAAATAATGGCTTAAAAATATGGCCATTATAGCAGGACAAGAAACATACTTTCCAAAAAATCAGATTTCCAAGCATTCACTTGACTCCAGATGCTAGGATTTTCAAAAAACACACTAAATGTTGCATGACCAAGATAAAATCAGGAAGGCTGGAAGTGCTGCAGTTGCTAATCCTGGTTGGAAGATTTCTGGGCTGGAAACATTTAGTGTAACACATACCTTATTTCCTTGGGCTGACTTTTAATGAAAATTGCCGGTAATGGGGAAAGAGAGACTGACAATGACTCATGGTTATTACTGAGATCCTTCAAAAAGCATTGGAAAATAGCACATGTTCAGAAAATATTTATAACATTGAAAATTTTTCATTAAATGCATTTTTTGTTTGCTTTTAATTGATCATCTTATTAAAATAATGTGTTATGCAAAAACCTGTGACTGGGATAATTTCTTCCATTATTCGCAGGGTTGTGTTCTCCTGAGTCAAAATGAGAAGCCAGAAGGAAAGGGCTTAACCTGTCCCAAGGGACGCTGCTGACTGCCACCCTCTGTGTCCTGGGCCAGAGGAAGTCCTGCAAAAATCAGCTCCTTAAAAGTTCAATGTAAGAAACCACTAAAGGTGAGCTTGGTAACTCTTAACCCATCCACTTTCACAGCATCACACAGAATCACAGAATGTTATTTTCTTTGCTTTTTTAATTGTCCTGGAGGGAGGAAGCTCTGAAGAACTCATTTTCATGGCATAAAGGAGCAGCTTGCCCAGGTGGGTAATGTGCAAGTCAAACCTGAAACCGTGTGTCACCTGCTCCTCCTTGTGAGCCCTTCTGTTCCAGGTGGGGACCCAAAGACTGGGACTTCCTCCTCCTGAATAAAATCCTGATCAATGTGGTTAATAGCTATCACACATACAAGTATTTCTTCAGATGCATTTAATAGAGAAACCAACTGGAAATTATTATTTTGCCATCCTTATCCTTTATAGAATGGAGAACACCTCAATCAATAGCCATTAATTAGAATAACTTGGGGGGGAGTGTGTGTACAGCAATACAGTGCATTCAATAGGCTCCTGCTAAACTGAAGCTACAAATGAGTGTTTCCATACAAGACAGGAAAGGTGGATTTTACAAAAGAAATGATACCTGAAGAGCCTAAGAAAATGTGCAGCTTTGACTACAGACATCTCCTCCTTCCTGGCGGTGTTCCCCTGCTTCACCCTGCCCACATTTGTCACCCTGAAGTCCAACCTTATTTACGGCAGTAGTGATAAAATTTTCTTTAAATTTAATGAGATTAAATATGCCCTTCTCTCGCACGAAATGAGAAATTTTAACAGTGCATTCTGGAAGAAGGACAAATTTAAGCATGCGCTTACTGTTAAATAATTTGCTGAATTAGCACTTAAATCTTCAGTCTTCTTTTAGACTCTAAGGGCTGTACTCTGACTGTGCAGTGGTTTAGCTGAAGACAGCCCGGCCATCAATAGTTTAAGCAACATCAGAATCAGTTTGGTGGTTTATCTACAGTTTATAGTCCCTGTTCTGTTCTTCCACACCTTTCCATTTTGCTGCTCTTCAAATTAGAGAACACCACTCATTCCAAGAGCCATTTGTACTTGTTATCTTTTCCATAAACATTGCCAATTATTTAACTTTGAAAAGGTAACAGTTATAAAGCACCTACTGATGACTTTAAGGTTTCAAAAAGCAACTTAACTCCCGATTTTGATTCACTCTAATAAATTAGCTATATTTCATCTGCTCGTGTAAGGCAGCCTCTGCTGTGCTGCACCGTGGCGGCAGCCCAGCAGAACAGACATGTAGTGCTGCGAAGAACATCGCCGAGCTGACTGGGGAGGGGGACATTCCTGGGTGGGACATCCCGGTAATGCAATACCTTCCCACAACAGCCATTACTGGTCTGGGTCTTGGTTTTCGTGGCTGGAATTTCCTGGACCTGGCAAGAGGGGCTGCGGTGCCGCCAAGCAGATGGAAGCCCCGCTCCGAGCCCCGGCTCAGGCAGCAGTGGGTGAAGCAGAGACCTCTTGGGCAAGCCACCACTCCTGGAGGCAGCAGCATGGCCTCTGGCTCATCCATCAGCTGTGCCCCTGTGCTCTGCAGTGCTCCTGGTTTAGTAACAGCGATGGAAACTTCTTTCCAGCTCCGTAGTACCACTCCTGGCAATGCTGGGAATATGCTCTGATCTCAGGACACAGCCAGGCCAGCCCCATTTATTCTTATTGTTAAGAACTGGTATTACCGATGGCAACCTGAAGCGCAGCAATTGTAGGTCCGGCGGATTTTAAGTTGTGCCAACCCTTAACAAAAAATCCCTATTTTATTAATTTACATTGGAGAAGGTAAAAGTGGGGGTCAAACATCTTGGAGGATAAAGCTGTCCTGTATGCCAAACAGACCAACCCACACCTGACAGTGTCTGTTTTTTTTTAGAAAAAGAGAAACCACAGTGAACACATGGGTTTGGGTGTCCTTGACATTTATAATTTACAAGAGGATAATTATTAGCAACAGTATCCACACTCATTTTAAGACCAAAATAGTAAATGTCACTTCATGCTAACCTTACCTGGATGTGATGCCAGCAGACATCCGAGAAATTGCAAGAATCCCGGAGATAAATCAACTTACAGCTCCATAGTCAGCTTGACCCTGCTCTGTTGGGACATGGCAAGCCCCTAAAAAGGCAATATGTCTTTTCTAAAATAAATGGATTTCTGGTACTGTGAATGTGCCCATTAATTTCAAATAAGATGTGTACATAAAGTTTTTGGAGTTCTAGGATAACGTTGCCCTAACTACATACGCTGTGGAGAGAGAGATCAGACAGAAAAAGGATTTTCTGCACTATCCAATTCAAGGCAATTGCAGCAACCTGTGGAACATAAGTAGAATAGTCTGGAAATGTTTTTCCCTGCACAGAAAGTTACTAGTGAAAAAAAAAGAGAAAGTTATTTTATACTGTTTTTCCTGAAAATATTTCAAGACAGAGGTTCAGAATGATTCCCTGTGGTCTGAGATCAAATTAAAATTAATGATTCCATTATTTGTTTTCTTCTCCCTTCTGATACAGAAAAGAACATTGTGGTTAGAAACAAATGAATTATTCTGAAGCGAGTATCCTGGAGCATGGAAGATGGACAAACTCAAACAGATCTCAGAAAGCTTTGCTTCCATGTTCCTCCAGAAGGACATAAACCAGAACTTTTCTCCACAGTAAAGAAGTAAACATCAAATGAGCTCTTCTCAGTGCTCGTATAGCCCAGGCACACCTGTGGCATGATATAGATATGAACGGTCACTTTATATATGTTTGCTGAGCACAGCATTTTTGAGCTGGGTTGCCTCTATACAA
>NC_066369.1:30172500-30195000 GCF_013377495.2 Cygnus atratus
TGGAGTCTACTATGCAGGCACTGGTGCATCTACTATGACTGTATAAAATGTGTTTAATTGGCATGAAAAGGCACTAACAGAGTGCTAGCGGGGTTTCCATTATCTGAGTGGATATCTTATTTACTCTAGTTGAGATGGAGGACAAGACAAAAGTGATGGGAAACTGTGTGTGTGTGTGTGTGTACGTGTCTGTGTGCTTTGGGGGGGTGAAAATCACACACGCTATAAAAACCACAGCATTTATAATGCCACTAACCTCACAATCCCCAGGAGGATGGTTTGCAAAATGTTTTCCTAATTATAATTTTGCAGATTTATGTTTAACACGGTTTGCCAGTTGTGAAATTGGCAATGACGATAATACAATTTGACGGGTATTTCATGTTAAAAAATATGCATTTTTATAACATACTTTCCCCACAACCACGTAAAAGAAGCTGATCTGAAAGGGAAGTTTAATTTTTTATGTTAAGTCGTACAAGCAGCCTTCTACACATATACATACGTGCATGCTTTCATTGTAATTTATATAGGAGCCTAGCCCCCATTAAGAATTGATGCGGTACTGTATATGTTGTATTACAGTCACTCTAGAGAGTCTATGAGATACCAGCTCCCTGCTGAGTACATACTTATGTCAATATTTCTGTTAATTGTTGCATTACAAATTGTTACATATCCCAGTGGTGGGAGTTCACATTTACGCCTGCAGTGGAGCTGACAACACCTACACACGGTCCCCAGAGGTTTCAATATATTGTGGGATTTGCCTTTTGAAAACGTTATCACAGTTTATCAGTCCAATGTCATTCCACTCAGCACTAATAGAGCAGGACCTGGGCCACGCTGCGGTGCAGCTCTTTCCCCCATTTCCCTCCATGCACTGAGGAAACGCCTCCAGCTCAGAGCATCTGCATGAGATTATTAAACCAAATGAAATAAAGTTTGATTCTCTTCTAGTTTTTGCATTGTTACAGTACGTGATTTTCCCCTAAATACCAGCCTCTTCATGCTGGCACACGAATTCATTAACATTGCATTCATTGCTGTGATGCAGATTCCTGAATGGGTCACAATCAATAGAGAAGATATTTTGTTTGGATTTTAAAAACAAATGGCATTCATTTGTTAAAAATCAGTAGTGCTACTGACTTCAGCAGATGCAAGATTTGCAAAGCCAGATCGTAACAAAATACCTAGCCATAATTTTATGCACTAGTTACTGAAGAGATGACCCTTGGTGGCTGGACCCTCTACCAGCCACCAAGGAGTTGATCACTGCAATACATCCTCACCGTGCCTTGCAACAACCAGCTCTGGCCAAACAGCAAGGCGGCACATTTTGTAAGATGAACTTGGATAAGCAGCAGGAAATCGAGTTTATAAGAGTGTTAATATTTGCCATGCTCTCCAATTCATGTAATATCTTGCATTTCTGTTAAGAGGAACCTCACTTGTTTGAACTGAAATGGGACAATGAAAATTCTCTGTGGTGACATACATATGATTAACAGGCAAATTTGCTGTCATCAACTGACATGATGACAAATTTCTAAATCAGGGTGGCAGGTTAGCCCTTACACTGTGAAAAAAAGGCACGAAGCAGGGCAATGTGCTTTTCTTCTCTCAGTCTTTGAGAATCCTTGAGATCTCGAAGGCACCTGGTGGAGTCCCGGCGGCATCGGAGGGGACGCCTGCTCCCCAGCATCACACCCAAGCCCCCAGCACCCCACCAGCTTACTGGCAGCAGGCCTTACTGGGGCAGGGGGAGGGGGCTGCTGGTGCCTTGCCCCTGAAAACCCTCATAAATAGAGATTCCACAACAAGGAGACTCTGTGCAAAAGGCTAATTACAGCCTGGGGCTGCATTAACCTTTAGTGTGGGTTCCCCACTGGGATCTTTGTAAGGCTGTGTGTGCTTGTGTGCGTGTGTGTTCATGTGCATGGGTATGCACACACAGCCCTTTGCCCTGCCCTTTATTTTCCTATTCTGCTCTGTGCTCTCCCTTACAAAGATTCTGGAGGTAGGGGAAGAAAACCTCCCGCACAGTCCAGGGGAGGCCGAGGAAGGGAGACGATTGCTCCCCAACTTGCCGTGGTGCGAAGCAGAACTGGCCACACAATTCCCTTCCCTGACAGAAGCCTGCAGTGCAGTTCAACACAAACGGGGAGAAGTGGCTTGTCTAGGGAAACCAGCTGGTACCCAACCCCACTGTCAACGGAAAGCCATCAAATTCTCTTTGGAAAAGGAGACAGAACACAATTAGTGTGAGCCAGGCGCAGTAGTAAATATTATGACAGTTACAGTTATTAGTACAACTAGCAGTGGTCTTACAGTTAGTATGAAAGCTCAAAGAGATGGTGTACAAATCTCTGTGCTTTTCCCAGAGAGTTACCATGAGTGGGTGAAATTGAAAGTAAAAAATTAGGAAGAGTTAATCCACTAAGGTCGATCCTATCAAACAGCTATAACGGAGACCACGGGCATTCCAACCTTGGAGAGCCTATGAGGGAAAATGCTGTAATTAATCTGATTTCTGGTCTTGCCCACAGAGTAAAAGAGCTGAGAGTGAACATGCCCATGCAAATATCAGCCTGTATCAGATCTTTATTTATCTGAAATCCCTCAGAGAAGTTACCGAAGTCCCAGCACAGCCTCACCTCGCTGGCAAGAGTGCGACACCTGCACAGCTCCCAGGGTACGGCTGCAGCAGGGACTGGTTTCACTTCTCCATCTCCAGGTGCAGAACAACCGGATCCTACTGAGCAAGCGGTGCTGGTCGCTGCTGGTCCTGAGGTGCCACTGGCTCACTGAAAGAGCGTCAGAAAGCCCTGCAGGAAGGAAAAGTGATTTATCTGAATCCTTCCTGCAGGGAAATAGACAATGAGGAACACCACCAAACTCATTCATTCACTGAGGGCCTTTACTTAGGGCTCCCCAAAGGACCAGTTTCTCCCCACACGTTTTAGTCACACATTTAACTATGCAGAGCCTTAGTCAGGCAACAGGGACTTGAGAACCAGCTAGAGTAAGTGAAACTGTGAAGCTACCCCACACACACCACAGCCAGGAGCATTGCTCGCACTCCCTGTGAAGCCTGCAGCCAGCGAGGACCTGGCCCCATTCCCCCCCTGGCCTGGCCCGTGCCTCTGAGCAAATTCACTCAAGGTAAATCTCAGTGCCCTTCCCTTATCTGCATATATATATATATTTTTTTTGGAGTTGCCTTTGCAAACATTTATCCCAATAGGTAGTTTTGTGCAATGAAACAAAACCTCAGCAAAATAAAAAAGGCTCCCATACAAACAGTAAATCCCTACCAAAATAAGGTATGCCACTGAACATCCTCCCTCCTTGGGGAGAGTAGGAGGGAAAAAACACATGACAGATGTTAATCACCTTCTTTAATGAACTGCTTGGAGATATTTAAATACGGTGGTGTTGATCGTGGTATAAGAACATATGTACAATAGTATAAAACAAAGTAGAAACATGATGTATTATTAATACCCGCTAATTCCTTTACATCTATTTAGAGGCACGGTGAAGGTAGAACATACTGTGTATTCTCACTGTAGCTCTTCTTGGATATAAAGAGACCCTCTGAAGCAAATTCTTCAGCCTACTATACTTCAAGAAATAGTAATCTAAAGCATCAGACATTTCCTATTAAAGTTTTAAAAACATAGCTTTAAGTCATACATTACATTGAATGCTTTAATATCTCATCTGATTCAGTAGGTTTTAAACCCCACAGAGGTCACATTTTGAAGCACTAGTCACTTTTTACAGCATCTCCAAACATTAAATAAAAATAAAAATTATTAGGAGGAATAGAGCCATCTGTAGAGGCTAATAATGTGTCAGTTTGATATTATTATTAATAATACTATTATTTCTGTTGCATATTAGGGAGATCATGACTGCTAATGGCTATAAACTAGGAGTGATAGCCTTCATTCAGGCCCATCTGTGTTGCAGGCAGAGAGGAGCAGGAGGATCTGGTTTCAGAGCAGTTGTTTCCCCGCACCCTGTTTGGTGTCTGAAGCCGTGGCGTGCCCAGCTCCGGTCCGTGATTGAGTTGCAAGGGGCCGGGGCCTGAGCCCTAAAACAGGTTTTAATGATCTCACGGCCAGGTCAAGGTCAGCCATGTTGTGATCGGGTACCCAAGATGGATTCGTTCGGATGCACGGTACAAGGCCCATGTAACCATCTAAACTTGAGCGGCAACAGCAGAAAAAACTGTCCAACCTTTGGAAAAGAGACATGGTGGTAGAGAGATGAAGGTGGTGGCTTGCTGCCAATATAGAAATAGGAATGTAAGCCTTGTTCCTGGTTCTTATCAAGGGTTTCCTTCGGTCAGCTCAGCTGTGCATCACCTCGAGCCTCGGGGTAAGAAGCGATTCGTGTGACACCAGCCACAACAATCCTCTCTGCCCAGTGCCTTTGCCACACGAATCTGAGAGAAAGACCCGGATACCAATTTGCCTGCGTCCTGCATTTCTGCTGTTTCTTGGGTTCAACACCTACAGTGAGTCACTTAAAGGAAAAAAAATATAGGAGCTTTTAATTCAACTAATTGTAAAGATTATAATAAGCATAAATGAAGCAGTGTCTGTTGTCAAGAAAATGCTCAAGGAAACGCCAAGCAGGCAGCTCTTGTTTAAACATTACAGCCATATAATTTCATTATTGATTAAAACAGGAGTACACTGAACAGGCAGTTTCCTCCTCTCTACTGCCGAATACCTATAGACAGCGTTCCCTTTTCCCCTCTATGTTACTGTTGTGGGTCATATTTAGTGCTGATGATTTGTAATTTATCCAACAGGTACAGGCACATTTCCCCCAGGTAACATTTGTAAACAGAAATAAAGCTGGTGGTGTATTGTTTGCCTCAGAAACTCTGCAATTCTAGTGTGTCATAGAGTAGGCAGCGATGTGTAACCAAGACCAGTGATAAAAAGAAACTGCAATTGTTTTTTTTAAGGTACAGCTCTAAAACTGTACTATGTGGATTTCCATGGTGTAGCAGCGCAGACAGAAATGACTTTTTTTTTTTTCCCTCTATAAGAGCTAGTTATCTGATTCTCTTTTGTTTCCCTTATTCCAATGTTCAGTTGCATTTTAGTGTTGAGAGCTATAAGGATGCATTGAAACTTATGGAGCCTGACATTTTAACTATCTCATCTTAGCATGATTCATCTCAATTTACTTTCTTCAAAAATGCAGCCTGGAAGAATATGAACCATTCTGGGGGCTTGCTAGAAGGCCATAAGCTCCATTAAAGAGTACAGTGCCAGCTGCCTTTCAGAGGGGGTTTGCTTGTTAAGGGTCTCATCCTGCAGAAGTAATAGGTGCCTCCCGGGAAATGCCACGTAGTCTCAAAGGCTGTATTCGCAGGACTGGGGGGAGAACTCAGCCCTGGGTTGAGTCCTTCACCCTTACAGCGTTCCTGTGCCCTGCTGTAGGAATATCAGAACAAAGAAATCCTCGGCTGCTTCTGCCCTGCGTTTCAGCATTAAGCAGAGCAGAAGAATCTCAACAGTTAAATAATGAGGAGATTAAAAGAGCCTCAATAAATTTGATGGGTTGATATGAGCAAACAAAATCACTCATATGATATTACACAAGTGTCTGTTCAGAAAACACATGATTTTGGAACTGTGGCCGCAGTCTGACAGGTATTCTGGGGCAGATCTTCTGCATACATCAAGTGTCATCGCTCCACTGAAGTCAACGGAGCTGTGACAACTTACACCCATGGGGGCTCTGCCCTTTTGTGCACAATTCCTGCAATAATCGGATTGCACCGCACACAGAGCCCTGGCTGCGTGACCATCGTGGCACAAAGCGCTCTGCAGACAGCGAGCTGAAGGGCAGCCCAACTAATAGCCGAGGGCAGAGCTGACTCCCCTTCAAATTTCAGATCCATCTGAGCTCTGGCTACAGGTATGAGCACACGCTTGCAACGTGCCTCGTTCAGGCTCCGTCCTTACCAGAACGGAGAGCTGAAGCCAAAGCAAGGGCAGAGGCAGGCGATGCTTGGAGGCAGGAGCATTTTGGGGTGGCGTGGGCAGGAGGCACGTAGTGCTCACCCACCCGAGCTTGGCGACACTCGGCCCGGCCTCTTCCCTCCTGTGCCCGTCGTCACCGGTACAGTGAAACAATAATATATCACCGGGCCTGACCCTTTGGCCTTTATGAATTATCTGTTTTAGAAAGATGTGAAACCACCTTTTATATCCAACATAATAGATATTTAGACATTGTAGATCAATAGTGAACAAGTTTCCTGGTTATAGTTAATGGGTGCCAGAGGGGCATTCTGACACTGACCTCTGACACCCTTGTTGACAAGAAATCTATAGAGAAAAAAAAATAGGAAGGACTGCCAGGTTTTAAAGTTATGAATATAGATCTACAGCGAATAATGGTAATTTTCATTGAGCAGAAATTTTTCATACTTTCAGTTTCAGATGAATTTCTCCAAAATCCTTAATTCTGACCAATGTAAAATTAATAACTGGCCCTTGGTGAACATCTGAAAACAACTGTTCAGCTGTATGACACATTTTTCCATTTGTTACTTGTATGATATTGTTCTGCTGTCAAAGAAGACTTTTCCCTTTATAAAATAGGCTGTCATTTATAATTCCAAACCAGCACAGATTTGTTAAACAGCCACATCATAATGGGTCTGGATAGGAAGAAATACAGGCTCCTGGTTCTTGAAAGAAACTAAGCTAAAATGATTTTTAAAAGAAAATAAGTTTACAGGAATTTAATATTACGACTTCTCACAAAATTGGTTGCTCATATGTATTGCTATCAAAGTCCTAAAATACACGCTTATTCCCTAGTTTATCAGATATTTAATTAACTTCTCATGTAATTAACTGATGCAGCAAAAGACTGTTAATAAAGGTGGCAACAGCCATGAGTATAAAATTATTCTGCTATATCATACACTTCGTGGCACTGGATAAAGAAAGTGGTGTTCACCAGCAGCAGTGGAAGCAAACCAGAAAAACAGAGCTAATTTCCAGCAGCCTGTTCTACGCTGCAGCACAATCCAGCGTGCCTCCTGGTAATGAAATTAGCTCTGTCATGTCAAGTCAAAATGAAATCCGTGTGAAAGGAGGGTCGCTGGCTTTCCAGAGGCTCTACCCACCAATGTACCTACTGTATTATTATGTCACACTCCAGTAACGCCGCGCTGAGGTCTCAGTGGCCTTCCTGCAGCTAAGCGCCATTGAAAACACATTTGTCCTGGCTGTTCTTTTCTTTTACCCCTCCTCTCATCTTGGGCAAGATGAATCGCTGCTGGATCCAGACTGACTCTGAGGGCAAAGCCAGGTCTTGAGGAGGTAACCTGCCTCCTACGGCTTAAACATTTTAATTAATTTTAACACTAATGCACAAATGAGAGTTAATCACTCTGCTGCAGTGCTCTCTAATTTACCAAGTTTATTCATTAAAACTTTCCTCCCTGAACTTTGATTGAATGTCATGCTTTTTAAAAGGCCTCTCAAACAGCCTTAAGGCTTTTAAAACCACTGGGTGGGGGCTACTGTCAAAATGTTCCTTACAAGGGGCTCTGCACGGCACAATGCGAGCGTGGGGTGGCAGAGGGGCTGGGACAAACAGCAGAAAAAAGGTTACTGGGGCAGCACAGAGACAGGGTACCCAGGCGTGACTTCAATTACCTGCTAAACAAAACGGGCATTGCTTAACTTTTACAAACTCCAGGCCAAAACAGTCCACAAGCATAAAACTGTCCGCATGGTCATCATGCTGGCTTTTGTCATTCGGAGCAAGAATGTAATATATGCTGTATGACTCTTAATTTTATGAGATTGCTTTATTGCTGTGCTATATAACAAAAGCACTCTGATAGTGTTATTTGTTTTAGATAATATATTTGCAATGTGTTTGCTAATCTAATTATTTTAGAATCAATATAATAAAACCTTAGGTACACAGTTTGGTCTATTAATTGCTATAACTAAAATCTGAAATTTATTGTTTAAATGGAGGTTCTTTATTTCAAATTAACTGAAGCAAAATGTAATCTTTACCTTTTTAATTAACTGTGTTCAATATTAGGTAAAAAAATACCTCACATTTTCAATTTCTTAATGAAGGCTGCAATCAGAAAGGCTGACATTCAATCATACATTTAATTGGCTTTTTTAAAGTCACTTACATTACTTGGCTCTCCAAGGAAGTTGCAGATAAGAAAAGATTCTCTGCATATAGTTTTGTGGGAAAATTCATCCAAAACGTAGATGCGCAATGCTTTTATAAAAATACAACAACACCTGCTGGCATGTCTGTAAAGCTACGTAAAGCAAAGTACAAATATTTGTTTATTCCCATCTGTGCCTACCTTAATCGCCAGCACAACTTGTCCCTTAGCATGTAAGCTGTCCTAAGCATCTAAGTCACTTCTGTTAGGCAGACTCCTTCCATCCACGCTTCCCCCATTCATTGTGAACGCCCCTATGCCACTGTGGGTGGTTAAGTTAAGAAAACTGACTGAAGTATCTCTATTAATGCCAAATTCCTGCCTCTGTAACTAGTATGAGATCAAAGTTTATTCAGGCAATGAAAATGTCTAGCTAGAGATTAAGTCTAACCTTCTTCAAGTTTATAAATCATACCCTCTTCTATATTTGAATCAATTTTAAATGTGAAAGTGCTGTGATTCTTACCTATTTTATTGCCTTTACACTTCACCCACTGCCCTACCACATTTCCTAGCATTTGTTTGTGATTTCCAGTAGCAGTAGCTCCAGCAGGCCCCTCGGGGAGCCAGGAAAAGTGGTTTTGTGCAAGAGGAAAATGACTGCCGTCCCATGAGGCTGAAGCATCGGGGACGCTGGCTTCACTGCACTTGCTCAGGACAGGGACTTGCACACATCTGACTTGGCAGGGATGCACTGGATTTACACACTCACTGCCCTGGAAAGGTGACAGGAGCTGGGCACATCCTGCGTGCTCCCTCCAGGTGCCCAGGGTGCTGGGTCTGTGCCTGTCCCGTGTTGCTCTGATCCCCAGTCAGGACACCCCGGTACTGCAGCAATACCAAGTCCATGTTCTCAATTTCCACCACAGCTGCCTCAGACTTCAGCCAGCCTCTTATGTTTTGGTTTGCCTTGTCTACCTCATCCTTTCTGACAAATGCAACTATCAAAAAAGGCATTTTTAACTTAGCCTTCCTTCTGCCCCAGGAACATACTCCCACAGACTGCCTTACACCACTCTTTCAGCACACTCTTGGGCAACTTCTCACTTGCCTGGATGGGCTGAGAACTGCTCTGGGTGTTTCAGAAGCAAACCAGGCACCAAACTTTTTCCTAAAATTCCTAATTTAAAATTCTCATATTAGTTTTTCCTTAATGGCATTCTCCCCTGCCTATTCATATGGTGCTACATTAAAAGCCTTCCGAGTCTCTTTGCCTTTTGGTACAAACATGCCCATTAGAATATTGTATTCTGGGATGGAAATGTTCATCAACTTTTCAGGAATGATTACATAGTTTTTCTCTTCTTCCTAGGAAATTTATGAATCAATATTTTCAGCTTCATTGCTGCTCAGGTTCTGTGAAACAATCCTTATGTTCAGATCTTTCTATGGGCTCATCAAACTGAAAGTCCTATTGACTTGGCTGCATTTCTGTGTTCCACCTCATTATGGTGGGTGGCACCGTAACACATGTACAATTGTACCAGGAGTTCTTTCTTTCAATTTGAAACAGGAAACTTTATTAGAATAAGAATTACGGTCACTGATTGAATTACTCTGTCTTTTGCCTTTCCTCTGTCGTGCTTTTATCTAAAGCCTGCCCAGAGATCCTCCTCCTCACTTCATGATATGGATTTAAGCAAACACATAGGTCATAGTGACTACCTAAAATACCAACACACCAACTGTGTACTCATTTCCACATATACACGTGTCATATTTAATGAAAGGGCTAGAAGGAAAATTCTACCTCAAATATAAATGCTTACACTCAAAGAGCTACAACAGCTGTTTTTCTATAACCTGCGTGAATGCTCCTGTCCAAACCACAAAGTGACAACCTCTGACAAATATGCCTCTGCTCAGTCATGTCTGCACAGAACATCCCTAAATGAATCTCACACAGCAGATATGTTTGGAGAAATAGGACTTTGTAAGCAGGCAATTCACAAACAAAAAATGCTACTTTCTTTTAAATACGTTAGTCGTTATGAATAGCTAAACCAGTTCTAGTCACTAGCTAGCAAAGAAAAATTGACAATAGAGTTATTAGGATAATATACTTAATTAATAGAAATATTAAAAGATTCTCCATTAACCTGCATTTGCTCAGAATGCCAGAGGGGTGATTAGTTAGTATGGCACAGAATATTTTATAGTACTTACTGCTCTTGTACCGAGTCAGAAAACAGAGATCCACGCTGCTACCAGATTCAAAGTAAGACCTTAATGGTATTCAAAGTTTTAAACAGGAAGGAAGATAAAGACAAGGTGGAAAAACTACACTTTGAGCTTACTAAAGAGATTAGGGCAGACCAAAAAGATAGTTACCACTATAACCACTGCTTACCTCTGTCTCAGGCATAAAATGCATATATATATTCCATGTACCTGAACTTCAGCAAAGCATAGGTGTAAGTTCACTGTAGAAACTATTTGGTAAACTGTAGAAAATGAAGATTAGCAAGGGTTTTATGCAATGTATAAAAATTTGGTTCAAGGAAAAGTAAAAACAGAGCTGGCAAGAAGAACCAGAGAAGTATGCTGCAGTTTATTAGTGACAGTGGCACACAACTGGCTTTTGTGGAAGCTGGGACTGTCGATGCAGGCAACAATAACAGCTGGATTCCAGAAGACGCAGACAGGGCTGGCCTCAATGCATTTCTTGCTCCCAGTAAACTGATGTGCTTTGTCCCCTTTTGTTTTATAGTCTCAGAACAGTTCAGGCATTAATAACAGTACAGTTAAAAAGAAAAAGAAAAGATCCTACACCTCATTATCAGGCTTCCTGTTTGAGAGATGGTGTGAGACCAAATTAGTGTATGTTTGGAAAGCACACTGTAAGAGTTAAGCATTCTATAGAGATGCTAATGCAGACACAGACACACAGACACAGACACAGATTTCTAGGTTGGAAGAGACCTCAAGATCATCGAGTCCAACCTCCGACCTAACACTAAGTACTCCACTAAACCATATCACTAAGCTGTACATCTAAACGTCTTTTAAAGACCTCCAGGGATGGCGACTCCACCACCTCCCTGGGCAGCCCGTTCCAATGCTTAATAACCCTTTCGGTAAAGAAGTACTTCCTAACATCCAACCTAAAACTCCCCTGTCGCAACTTTCGCCCATTCCCCCTCGTCCTGTCACCAGGCACGTGGGAGAACAGACCAACCCCCACCTCACTACAGCTTCCTTTAAGGTAACTGTAGAGAGCGATAAGGTCGCCCCTGAGCCTCCTCTTTTCCAGGCTGAACAAGCCCAGCTCCCTCAGCCGCTCCTCGTAAGACTTGTTCTCCAGACCCCTCACCAGCTTGGTCGCCCTTCTCTGGACTCGCTCGAGCACGTCCATGTCCTTCCTGTAGCGAGGGGCCCAAAACTGAACACAGTACTCGAGGTGTGGCCTCACCAGAGCCGAGTACAGGGGGACAATCACCTCCCTAGACCTGCTGGCCACACTGCTTCTTATACAGGCCAGGATGCTGTTGGCCTTCTTGGCCACCTGAGCACACTGCTGGCTCATATTCAGCCGACTATCAACCAATACTCCCAGGTCCTTCTCGGCCAGGCAGCTTTCCAGCCACTCATCTCCCAGCCTGTAGCTCTGCTTGGGGTTGTTGCGCCCCAGGTGCAGGACCCGGCACTTGGCCTTGTTGAACTTCATACAGTTGACCTCAGCCCATCGCTCCAGCCTATCCAGATCCTCCTGCAGAGCCTTCCTGCCCTCGAGCAGATCGACACACGCACTTAGCTTGGTGTCATCTGCAAACTTACTGAGGGTGCACTGGACGCCCTCATCCAGATCATCGATAAAGATATTAAAGAGGACCGGCCCCAGTACCGAGCCCTGGGGGACACCACTTGTGACCAGCCTCCAACCAGATTTGACTCCATTCACCACAACTCTCTGGGCCCGGCTATCCAGCCAGTTTCTAACCCAGCGAAGCGTACGCCAGTCCAAGCCCCGAGCAGCCAGTTTCTTGAGGAGAATGTTGTGGGGAACGGTGTCAAAAGCCTTACTGAGGTCAAGGTAAACCACATCCACAGCCCTTCCCTCATCCACCAAGCGCGTCACTTTGTCATAGAAGGAGATCAGGTTCGTCAAGCAGGACCTGCCTTTCATAAACCCATGCTGACTGGGCCTGATCGCCTGCTCGCCCTGCAAGTGCCGCGTGATGACCCTCAAGATAATCTGCTCCATGAGCTTTCCTGGCACTGAGGTCAAACTGACAGGCCTATAGTTACCCGGGTCTGCCCTCCGGCCCTTCTTATAGATGGGCGTCACATTGGCTAGCCGCCAGTCAACTGGGACCTCCCCCGATAGCCAGGACTGCCGATAAATGATGGAATTAAATAGATCACTAGGATAAATGATGGAATTAAATAGATCACTAGGAATTAAATAGATCACTAGGAACCAAGTTCACCAACAATAAATTTGAATTCAGTCATCTGGAAACCCCAACAAGGCTTTGATGTTATAGAAATTGCCTGGATTCTTCTCCCTAAATGTCTTCCTGTAGGCATGCAAAATCACTTAAAACTAATATGTCAAGACAATACGTTGTTTCCTTGCAAGGTGACCAGTGACTCATTAGAGATGGGTATGAATTGGGAGTGTGAACTGAAACTTTTAAAACTCCAGTTTCAGAGTGGAACCTCATGTGCAGATTCAAGTTTACAGCTTCAACATCACTCTCATTAAGCAGTGTTTGCAAAATGGTGAAATAAACAGAAGTCATTGGAGTCCCACCCCAAGCCCTGCAACAGCACATATATTCAGCACAGAGTTGAATGGATGAGAGATTGAGAAAGTTAACAAAAAAACACATTTTCTTCCTTAAAGAAATATTTCCTACTGACAGATTTTGGATTGCATGCTCTTTGAAA
Source organism: Cygnus atratus (assembly GCF_013377495.2). NCBI lineage: Eukaryota > Metazoa > Chordata > Aves > Anseriformes > Anatidae > Cygnus > Cygnus atratus. The sequence goes on from NC_066369.1 coordinate 30,185,645, forward strand.
TACTGAAGCTATCACAGCATGTTCCCAGAGAAAAAAATACTAAAAGCTGGTAGCAGTAAGTGCAAAATATGTGACATACATACAGACAAATACACCTCCGTGTATGCATACATATATAAACACACCCACAAGGTGCCATATGGAAACACACCTACAAAAGTAATACACATGTTGACAAAAATGTTTGAACAAGTAATTTAATTTCTTGGGGAAGGTCCAAAGAAAACTGTTCTTGGTCATGTTCAAGAGTGACTGCTTAGCAAGTCAATCTTGTCCTGAACACTCCCTGCTGCTGCAGGAGTGCCTGGGGTAACTTGGTGCAGAAATCTGCATGGGTGAGCCGACACTGGCAGGGGAGGGGGAAGAAGGAAGCCTTGGGGGAGGAATTTGGGGAGCTAATCTGGGTGTACCCTGGCTGTAATTAGTCCTGCCATGCAGCTTCACAACCACACTCAAGTTTCATTTTGAGCTAGCTTTAAGTTAATTTTAAAAATAAGAAAATGAAAGACAAATAGCGGACATCAAGCAGATTGCTAAAATGGAGAAATGCAGTGAAAAGCTGGATGTAAACCACAAAGTTCAGATTAATATCTTGATTTTGCTGTATACAACCTCACGTAGTGAGAATGCTGAATGAGTCTGGCTTGGATTACCCAGGCTTCGAGCAGAAGGGGTTACCTTTTAAAATACAATTTCTTACTGTGTAATTAACGTATTTCACCTTGTCACAACATTAGGGCCAATACATCAGACTGCAACTGTACATTTCTGATTATACAATTCTTACAGCATTATTTATTCCAGTGGTCATAAAGTGACAGAATAGTCAAGAAATGTTACATCTAGATGCTCCTAACAAAGAAAAAGTGGCCTCTAGTTAGTTCACAAAAAATAGGATGTATTGGGATGAACGAGCAATTTTTTATTTTCACTCCTAGAACACACATAGGTAAAACACTCAAGCGAAAGATTCACCTGAGGCTTCAGAAACAGAATCGGTGTGGGTTTGCTGCCCAACAGGCTTGAATTAACTAACGCAGAGTAAATTTCTGATTAAGCCAAGATGACCTTCAAGATGCTCTATATCAATCTAAAGCTAAGTTTTATCTATCTGAATCCTCACATAAAAACTACAAACCTCCCAGTCCCCCAGAATTTTACCAGGGGTCCATGTGCTCAAAATAAGATTGTTTTCTTTGTAGTGATGACAAGTCAGAAGCCAAAGAGAAGGAAAAAAACAGAGCAAAAGAGGGAGGAAGCCTCCTTTACCCCATGTGGGGAGAATTGCACACCAAGTACACAGTGGTGCTGGAAATCAACTCATGCTTTTTTGTGTCTAAACACAGAGTAAGAGGTGAGGCTTCAGAGAATTACAAACGAAAATATTAAGCTCAAATGAGATATCTTCATGTACTTTTTGATTGCTTTGAAAATTGCCTACCTCAACTGTTACCTGGAGTGAGCAGGACGTAAGTTTAACACAGAACCTGTGACCATAACCTTGCTTCCCTCTCTGTAAAATGGTGTTAATGCCATCTCAAATGAATTCTGCAACAATTGAATGAGGAGTTCAAACTATTTTAATAATGTTATAAATACTTTCAAATTTTGTTTCTTTTCTTTTTTTTTTTTTTAAAGCCAGTAGTGCGTGAAAGAAATTAAGCAGAAAATTAACTCTCCCAAATCTCTTCAATAAGTGGAAAGAAATTCCAGCAAGCACGAGATATTCAGAACAAAAAACGTGTCTCCTGATTTTGGCATTATAATCCAGAAATTCTCATTAGCTTCTTCAATTCATTTAATATATTTTACCCCTCCCTGCAAGTTTTTAAGTGATGAAAAAGATTAAAAATGATCCCATAACAGTCTGTACAGTATTTTACATTCACTGACCTTTTATGTAATTTGGTATGTTCCTTTGGATGTCTATTCCAAGTGTGGTGGGTGAGAGCTTGATTTATAAACAGTGTATGCACACAGGGTTTTTATGTACCTTGTTCACACCATCAGTTTTCCTGTAGTCACTTATGGTCTATATGCAATTCATTAGAGCACTTTTTGTTAAAATTGCCCTTTTTTGTTAATGTTTCTGTACCAAAGTAGTTTTTTTCAAGAAAGGAAAGTCTTCAAATGCTGTCTTGTGATATCCGTTATGGGGTCCCCTGCTTGTACTTCATATTATAGATCTCACAGCTGGAGTGGAAAAGGGGCAGATTTGCTTTGCAGGAAGTTTTTGACAAAAATCCATCTTTTCCTACCTCTGCCTACAGAGATAAGCAATAGAAGACCATTCTCGCTAAAATTCAAAGAAAATATCTTTGAAAGAGCAGATTCCTGGTTCTTCTTCCTGGCATACATCAGACAACACAGCGAACCTAAGAGATGATCCCAAGCACACAATGCAGCTGAGGGAGAAAATCTGATTTTCACCTGCTGTTGTACATGCAATAGCAAAAGCGCTCTTGAAAGCAATGTAGCTTTGCATGTGTTACACTATGCTCTTGTAAATAGTAACAGGACACTAATTTATATTGGGAACTTTGCAAAGTATTTCCTTTGCTGGTAATATTCAAGCTATGTAACTATTTGAACCTCTGCTCACCTCTCTATCACTCCAGCAAGAACTGAATCATACAAATTTCAGCAATGACAGATGCACAGGAAAACTATGGCACAGACAGAAGAGGACCAAGTGCAGGCAGTGCGTAATATCTATAACACATGCTTTATGCTCTTAGACTCTGGTACAAGTCGATTCTGTTCTTCAAAGTGGAAATGACCTTTTAGTGATTGTCATTTACTTTCTGCCTCCTGTTTTCCATTTCATTTTTTGAGCTATGTACATAAACCTTTTCTTGTGGTTTAGTTTTTATTTTTGGTATAGCAGAAGGGTTTTTCCCCTGCCCATAGTAAGACTTTAAGAATAGTATAGCATGTAAAAATTGAAAGAACCTAAAAATTTAAAGCTTCTACCAATTCCTGTGTAGTCAAGCAGCAGCTAGGTATGCAGCTCTTCCAGTGCATAAGAAATGGGGATCTTCATTAGATGAAATGTGGAAGGAGACCTCTAGGAGGTACCTACAGCTCTCAAAAGATTTTGGATACTTCAATCTCGAAATAAGTAAGGCCCACCTAACCAGCTGGCCAACCTTTATGAATTTTTGGGGACCTAACTGATACCTGTAGCGCTATAATGCTTACAGGGACAGTCCCCAAACCACTTACAGATGCAGCCATGGAACTGCATTGAATTCTTTTTTAAGAATTCAATGTGTGACCCAATTTTCTCTTTCTCTGCCTCTTGCATATGTCATAATTTTCCTTGAGGAGAAAATCTCCTCCATGAAAATGATTGCTGGCAAGAAATCTCCTTTTGTTGCTGGTTTCCTGCTTTGCTACTCCAATCTGAGGGATTTCAGAGAAAAAGAATGGTTTACTCCCTCTCTCTAGCATATCAGCTAATGCAGAATGTTTCACTGGTCTGTGAAAGGCTTTTTCTCTGTCTTTGGGGAGTGTTATTTCTGATCCCCAATGTAGCAGTTAATAAAGTCTCAATAGTCTTTCCACCATTTCCCTCAGCACCAGTTTGCAGTCCTAAAACTCCACTGCTCCTGTCACTCTCCAGCCTCTCCAATCTTCTCTGCCAAATGATGTTTTCCTTAGCAGGAACTTCCAATGTAGCCCCAATTGTTTCTGTTTTATTGAGGGATTCCTCCTGAGTGGATTTTTCGATAGCATTTTTAACCACACCAGCAGCCACGCTCCTCTAAAGCAAAATTATCTACAGCTTCTCCAGATTTAATAGCAGCAAAGTTTTTAATGCTATCTTACTGAAGTCCCCTGAGCCTGCAATAGGTTCCTTCTCTTAATATTCCATTATGTCTGACATGCTCTTGCCATCCATGGAGAGAGATTGGATCTTGTACTCCGAGCTTCCAGGCTATCACATTTCCTCCCTTTCCTAATGCACATCCTGCTCTCTCCTGGAGGTCACTCCGAGAACGGAGCTGGCGTGCAGAGGCACACCACACAGAATAAGACTAGCCAAGAAATCCAAGTTTGAAGAACTCCCTTTTTTTTTTGGCAAAGGCAAGTATTTTTAGACTATATAACAACTTCTGGTCTGGCCGTTTTCCTTCTCCCTCACAGTTACAAGAGGTGTTCTGAGTGAGAATTTTCTCGGTAGCCCAAGTGGGTCTCAGCTTGACGGGCAACTGCTGGCCCTTGTCTGCTCCATCAGGTGCCAGCCAGACCCCACCGTGTGAGAGGAGGACATTGACATTTGTGTGCATTTGGTGACAAAATTAAGATCTGATGGAAAAGGGGAAGACATCAAGTGGCCATAAAAACATGGGATTAATACTCAGCAGACAGGCATTCAAGTGCTAGCTGTGTCAAAACCAAGCACTGCTGGCACTCTCGTTTTACAGGGCTAAATGCAGGGAGCACATTGCTGTCTGCACAGTGAAATTCAGAGTAAACGAAGGCTCAGTTGAGAGGAACATGCCAATGACGAGGTGTTCTAATAACTGTGATGATATTAGGGACAACTCGGGTAGAGGTGGTGTTAAGAGTTTTATCAGCCAGTTTTAATTAACTCTGCAGGCAGTAATGTGAGAGCACAAAGGGAGCTGGTTCACTACTACTTGAGATTCTCATAAGAAGCACTCAGTGATATTGTGCTGTACTTTACTGTCTCTGAACGATAGATTAACATACTATATAAATAATATAGTATATACATGTGGATATCTGTAAAGAATCAAGGATTTAGTATAACTTGCCACATTTCTACAGTCTCACCACTTTTTTGATTATCTACTTATTTTCAAAGGCAAATTAAGACCAAATATTTGGAAACCTTTCTTCCATTTATAAGAATACTTTTACATTTATAAGAATACTTTTTTACATTTATAAGAATACTTTTACTAAGCACAGTTCCAAACTCTGATGCTTAAAAATCAGCTCTCTATCTTGCTGTTGAGCCCGCTGATGGAAGGATCATCACCTGTACCAATAACTGGTTTGTGGACCTCTGCTCTCACCCATGGTGAACAGTGACAAAATGTAATGATCACACTCAGGGTTCCTAGCTGCTACCACCAGTATCTGAGCTGTTTCCCTGCATATGGGCAGTGATGCCACGTTGTGAGGACGGAAGCAGCCAGGTGGTGCCTCAGTGATGCTGTGCACAGGGCAGAATGGAGCCCCACAGACTCAGGTCTGGGGATGCAGCTCCAAAACTTCCATACCCAAGCTCATGTTATTTGCTTTTTCCATGTGCTGTCATTATAACTCATGGTGGCTTTCTTTGCTTACTACCGACACTCCTTTCAACATCCAGAAATTCCAGTGTTTTCACACAACATGGAAGCTCTGCATAATCACCTAAGGACAGTGACACCATCAGGAGCCACCACATAACTTTTGCTGTATGCATTTCTGTATTATTACTATCATCTCTGTTATTTCAGCATGGCAACACCAACTGCTAGTACTGTGCTATAAGTTCTGTCATGTTCTCTGATGTCTGGCAGCTGTATTTATTTGTTTAGCCTCAGAACAGGATTATTAGAACTCATAAATTCCGAGTTGGTTGATACAAAAAAAAAAAAAAATCCTAAGGCAGTGGGAAATTAACTGTAGTCACAGAGATAAAACTGTGTTGTGTTAATGTACCAAACACACAGCTACTAGAGTGCAGCGCTGTGCTTCAGCTGCATGTATTTACATTTTTCTGGTCAGCACTGCCTTTTCTCCCTGACACTAATGCAATTCTACCACTGGCGATAACCATAAGGGCTGAAGCATTTACCTCCCCTAGTAAATATAACACCATGGCAAAAACGTTGCACTGGCCATGCTTTACCTGTGTCGTTGCTTTCACAATTAGAATTGCAGGAGTATTAGCAAGGTTTGGAAAAGTGATGTACAAAAGGGCTCTGGATTTAATGGGGAGCCAATGCAGAGAGTTGCTGAAGTATTCAGATGGTTATGACCCACCTGTAAGCACACAAACAATCCTAAAAGGAATAAGTCAAATCAACCCCTCAACTACCACTGCGTTGTAAGGGAAAAGATGAATGCATACAGCAACTGCAGAAGCAGATTCACCAAAAGTTTATGTGTATCTTGCTTTAAAATTTAGTAAGAATACTTCAAATCGCTGCTGTACCACACCTTTTGTCTGTGGAAGAAGACCGCTGATGGTGTGGTTCTAGAGTAAAGATGGGGTGCAATCTGTATCCAAACCGGATGTTCATTTGGCATATAAAAGTAAACTTCAGTGAAATAAGTTTGCAGTGAGCACTGAGATAACTGAAGTTAGGCCATTCTTTGTCTCCTCCCTGGCTTTTTGCTGAATCACAATTTTCCACATCTCTGTAATCTCCCGTGCAGTTTATATATGTTGTGTGATTTAGCAAATAAAACTAAACGGCACCTTTACTGCTAATGATGTGAGATACAGGCTTTTACTTGTGTCTGCTGCTATTTAATGACCTAAATATCTTCCACACTTTTGATAGCTGGGTTAAAAGATATTGATTCCCTGAAGTTTCTGTTGCTTGCATTGCAAAGAGCTGCAGTGAAAAGCAGTGACTCAGCTAGGCAGAACATACAGCAGTTGTTAACATGTCTCGGGCGATACTGTAGTAAAGAAATCTTAAGAGTAAGAAATTCAGGGCTCAGGCATTTGATGACAACCTCTCTGATCATTCTCCTTTTGCAAAAATACCGCCAACTCAGAAGAACTGAAACAACAGGCACTTCTCACTGCAGGATTAATTTACCCAGCAGAGTATGGCGCTGCTCTACGCTGCTTTACACTCCTGCGTGTCTTCCCAGATTCACCACTAAACCTCACCCCTCATCTCTCTTGCTCACCCACGAGGTTGGTTGCTGGGCTGTTGCATCCCTTGAATTCCACAGAACATATATGTCAAAGATCTTCTTACCTCAAACCACCTCGCATCCTGGTCTTTTTTTCTGCCCAGTATTTTGCCAGTGAGAATTTCCAAGCCCTCAGGAGTTGGTCAGTTTGCTTTTGCTTACTTTTGTCTTACTTGCACAGTGCAAAACTATACAACTGAAAGGCATATACCTGTATAGAATTATGGATTTGAATCAAATGCTACGGTAGTAAGTTTTTCTTATAATCATTTAAACTAAATTGTCTAAATGTTGTTACTCTAAGTGCTAAAAATTCTTCATTCCATCTTAAAGCAACTGGGTGAAACTAGAGTCAACATTTAGAGAAACTGGCCTTCTTTGGGATTTATATGAAGAATGAGCACTTATTGTACCCATAAACCTACAAAATCCTGACTGACTTACTCCCTTCCGTCAGCATTCTGAGTTTCCAGGGCTCTGTTTTTGAGGCAATACTTGTTTCAATAGTTCAGAAACACTGGGCTGTTTCACGGCAGAGGCATTTTTCAAGTGTCCATGTTTTGTGCTGAGATTCTGTCTGCAGAAATCTTACCCCCTTCACGTTCAGTTCAGGAAGGGCAGCTGAATCAAACTGCGCTTCAGGATGCAACATTCACAATTATTATTACTTTGTTTTTCATCAGCACCTCCAAACTCCACTTTTGCTACCAGGGTGCTTCTTGCTGGATAGGCAAACACAAGCAGTCCGTGTGGCAGAGCTCAGGGTGCCTGGGCTGAAAACGGAGGGTGTGAGCTGAGGTGGAAGGAGTTCAGCAGAAAAATGGAGAGCTGAACTCTTCGCTTGGCAAACTGAAACTGTAACGCTTCGCAGGCATTGCAGAACAGATGATCTTTAAAGATTTAAAAGAGAATATATTCTCTCATTTAAAAGAGAAATAGCGACTTTTCAGATTGGAGCAAATCCTTATAGTTTCACTTGCAGTTTGTATGCAGTCAAATGACAACTCCAAAAAAAACTCCCTCTTTACCTCTAGTGATCTATTGAATATTGCAATTGTCTGGCATCTCTTTTAAAGCATAATAATAAAAATAATAACAACAACAGTGGTTTTCTATCAGCATAAATACTTATAGTAACATTTGAATAATATTCATCCCATTTTCATAATAGAAAATAACATAATGATCTGGCAGGTTATGCTAGTCTGGGGGTTACTTATGTGCAGATCAAGAATTTTCTTACAGACTGGGAGAGAGAAATTGGAGAGATCTTTATTTCAGTATCTCTGATTCAAATGAGATGTTGCCTCTCATCACACCACAAGGCTACAAGATTTCTTCCATGTGAACGCAGAAGGTGAGGATTCTCCTCTGTTTACACTGGTGAAGGCAACTGGTTTTTCTTTTACAGGCAGGTGCAGCTTTGCTCTTCTCTCATAGCCCAGTGAGGGACAACACAACCTGTTCACTTCCTAAATGGCTGCCAGCTTGGTGGGGGCACGAGCACTTACACTGGACACCTCCAGAGCTGGCAGTGCGAGCTGCAACTGCATGAGCTGGACTTACCCCTCTTGGGTGAGCACCACAGCTTGAACAAAGGACAGGCTGACAGTCACAAGAAAGCCAAGTATACCTATGTGGTCTGTGTCTTGTTAGTCTCACTTTTTGTAGTTAATGATTTAAGCCCTTCTCATGCTTTTCCTTGTTTTCTCCAGCTGTCCCCAAACCACTTCACTGCAGCACTTGCTGACTCACCCCACAACACCCGGAGGCAGAGGGGTAAGCACACATTTTCAAAGAGAGTTCCTCTTCCCAGTGTTTAGGTGGATCTAAACCTCAACCTGCCCCATGTGAACGAGCTCAGCATTGCAAGAGCAGCTGTGCTGCCAGACCTTGCACCTCGGGGAGCAGCACAGGTCAGCCAGGTGGCACAGCCAGCACCCACCTGGGGAAGGAGAGACGTGGGCACCCCTGGGTGCTGCAGGGCCAGGGGTGTGCAGGCTCCCCGCTCTCCTGGCCGCAGCTGTATACTGGAGATGAGGGCTGTGATTCCCTGCCCATGACCAGGGGGTTGGAACTAGGTGGTCTTCAAGGTCCCTTCCAATCTGAGTCATTCTATGATATTATGATTTGTTGACAGAGGTTGAGTCCTGCAGCTCCTGAGCTGTTGGAGAATTTTTCCTCACACCATGGAGATGAACCCCAAAGACTTCATTACAGACTCACCTGGGAGCGAGCATGCATTATTCCACAAGCCGTCCATAACAGCTCGTTGTTGTTCAGAAAGGAGAACTGCGATGATATACACAATGCAACATCGGGGTGATTGAGTCCTATCAATAACAGCACTATTGCACGGAACATTTCGGTCAGTGCGGGAAGAAGTTATGCCCATTTTTGCAATGAGTATCAGGTGATTGGTAATTGTATTCAACCTGAATGCAGAAACAGCAGCTGCACTC